>NW_026057577.1:97943557-98220135 GCF_023721935.1 Panthera uncia
AAAAAAAAAAAAAAAAAAAAAAAAAAAAAAAAAAAAAAGGGTTCCAGTAAATACAATTATAAAAGGAATTGGAAAATCCATTATGATTATATATTTTGTTCTCCATTTTTCTAACAGGTTTTTTAATTGCAAAAACAGTATCTGTAAAATTGTACTATTGAAAAAAATTGTACTATTAAATTTAATAGATATAAAGATGTAACTTATATGGTATTAACAGCACAAAGGAAGGAGGAGAGCATGAAGTTATATTTGAGAAAGGAGGGCAAGAAGTTATATTTACCAGCTGGTAATTCAAATATACAGAAGAAAAATATTTATTCAAATTTTTTTCCAAGTTTTTAATTGGTCTCCTTATTCATTCACTCTCTTGCCCTGTCTGTATTAGCCAGTTTATTATGACCTGACACAAGGCAAGCTCCATCTTGCCTAATGGCTTTTACTTCCTGATATCACTGACTGAGGGAGCAGAAGATCTTCGGATTTTCAGAACTTCTCATGGATGGCGAACTCATTTCATTAAAAAAATTACATGTTAGGGGGTCCTGGGTGGCTCAGTCAGTTAAGCCTTTGACTCTTGACTTCGGCTCAGGTCATGATCTTGCAGTTCATACAATCGCACCCTCCCCCCACAAAGGGCTCCCCACGCTGACAGTGTGAAGCCTGCTTGGAGTTCTCTCTCTCCCTCTCTCTCTGTTCATTCCCTACTCATGGTAGCACCTGATCTCTCTCTAAAAATAAATAAATAAATGTTTTTTTTAATTGCATGTTAAAGCTTCCCTTTATAGTCTATCTAAAATATTATTTCAAACCTTCTTTCCATCATTTTTTTATTCCTTAGATACATATTTTAGAAATACTCAGAGCAAATCAGCTCTCATAATTTCTATCAGCAAAGACATAAAAACCACATGCAGAACTTATCTTTCTTTTTTTCTTATTTTTAAAGTTTATTTATTTATTTTTTTAATTTATTTTGAGAGACAGAGGGCATGCACACATGAGCAGGGGAAGTGAGAGACAGAAGGAGAAAGAGAATGCTAACTAAGCAAGCTCCGTGCTCAGTACAAAGCCCAACGCAGGGCTCTATCTCACCACCATGAGATTACTCCTTGAGCAGGTATCAAGAGTAGGATGCTTAACTGACAGAGTCACCCAGGTGCCCCAGAACTTACCTTTCTGATAGTAATTATTTGAATTTATTTTGATTCCTTAATTACTAAGAAAATATAAGTATCCATAATTTACATACTGCAATACTTGCTTTTTATTTCTCCTGGATAAATGGATACCTTATTGTTTAATCACTATAATGAGTTTGCTTTTCTCTTCCTGGTACATTCTATGTTCAATGGGTAAAGTGTATAATTTAGGATGTAGCAGGCATTTGAGATGATGATAACTCATTATCTGACAAGTACCAGCCAAATTGCTTATGTTTCTTAGGGATTTCTGAGAGCTCCATCATGGAATGGAAACAGCCTACATGAAGCCTGCAGTAGCATTTAGAGGTATCTATACAGTTTAGCTTTGTGCTGCCAGATATAATTCTTCTTTATAATCTTTTTAAAGTCAAAGGCCCCGTGTTTCCTAACTTGAAATTAGTTCCTGAAGAAGACGATGCAGGAATGTACGTGGTCTGGGCTTTGAAAATGTCTTCTATAGTGTGGTATGTGAAATTAAGAAACAAACAACAAGTACCAATTACCATCAAACTTAAGCTGATAACTTAATGTTATTGAATAATTTGGTCAGATGAAGGAATTTAATGGTATTGTCTCTGCCTTAAGCCCTGGTCAAAGAAAGGGAGAAGTTATCATATGTACACAACCCCAATGTTTAAAGAATTTGACTAGAATAAAATACACTTAACCTTAAAACCATACTTAATGAAACTTAATTTTCTTTGGGATGTTCAAAGGCACTTGAGAATTTCACAGGGCTTTGGATTTATTATAGACATCAATTATCATTGCACTGATAAGTATGAAAGAGCTAATAGGGAATTATGGTTAATAGGAAGCCAGAAAGACTAATTCTAACTAGATCTTTAATTTTACATAATTTTGAAAAGAAAGACTTCCAAAAGTTAATGAATACAATGCATAGAGATATGGAAGAGGGTAATAGCGTAAAATGTCAATTCCTACCTTGGTTTAAATGCAAGTGAATGATAAAGCAAACAAAAGAAGAAAAACAGTAAGTTTGCCTTTCTATTAGAGGAATGATTCTAAGCTCGGGGTGGTTTTGCCTTGGTGGGGTGGAGTACTTGAGGTGATGTTCGGAAACATTTTCATTGACCCAACTTGAGAGTGCTAAAGGGCAACATCTCACAACAAAGAATTATGTGGCCTAAATATTAATGGTTCTGAGGTTGAGAAAGCCTAAACTAGGACATTCAATATGTTTAAGAATAAATTTAATGGTATATATATTTTTATCTCTCTCTAATTTTTCCAAATTGATAATTAATTCATTAATTCTAGATCTGTGTTAGAAAGATACTCTAGCATGACTGGCAGATATTCAAAAGTTAGATCCAAAAAGTTAGATTCTAGACGTTAAATTCCTTTTAACTTCATCCAAATCAAGATGGGAGTTTTGAGAGATTACAAATTCTGTTCATCCTTTGACATATATAATCTGTTAGAGAATATATAACAAATGCTGGTCAGGAATGTATCCCCTGTCAATTTTCCCTCTTCCTCTACCTCAGCTCATTTTCTCCGGCTTAATCCAAATAAAGGAGACACAGACAGGTTTTATATGTAGAAGGGAAAAAGTGCTGGAAAGAAACTGAAAAGCTAATCCACTATGATGCCAGTCTATACCAAAGATAGTGTTCCAGGACTCTAATGATCTAGCCATTTGAAATGTTAACAGTGCTGGCTCTTATGACAGTCTTCGACATAGTGAGTTTCAGTAGTTATGCTCTCAAATTTTGAAAGCAATAGTGAACTTTATCCCAAAGTTTTTATCTTTCAACTAAAATAGGCATTTTCATTTCTGAATTAGTGTTTTCCAAAATGTTTGGTGATTATCTCAATCTATCATTCATTCTCTAATAACAGTATCTCCTTTACTAAAGGTAGTAGAAGTCCTATATCTATATCTATATATCTATATCTATCTGTGTAAATAGTGTTCCTAGGCATTTCGTGACACCAAAAGAGATAAATGGGAATAACTTAGGTGATGAAAGATCATGCTTTTGAACCACTATATTAACATATCATCATACCTGAGAATATAACAAGTGAATATTCTGGGGATAACTTTCCATTTAATTTCTGTATTGTTACATTATCTACATAATTAATATTTATTACTACTTTAATTATATTTTTAGCATTTTTCTTCTAATAGTTATGTGATAGAGTGGAAAACAGATACCACTTGCCTCAGAAAACCAAACCAAACAAACAAGGTTGTTCTTAATCACCTTGGGTCTTCTTGGCAACTAGAATATACTATGGTTCCTCTTCCAGAAAATGGCTTTGTCCAGGTACAGAGCTAGATTGGGGTACTCTTGGCCAAGGGTGTTGCAGGCCTCTTAACTTTTTCACCTGGTCCAGAGGACTTGAGAAACAATTTGCCTCACTCATACTCTAATGGATGATTCACCTCCACCCCAGCTTGTCCTCACACCCTCTCCTCATAAAACAGGCTGATTAGTGATGCTGAGGCAGGCCTGGAGTTGGCCCTGGCAAGGGCACTGGTGCCTTGCTGTTCTCATCACTCCTTCCCAGTCCCACTATTTATCCTTCTATAGTAAAGAGGACTTTATCACAGAAGAAGTACAACAATAAAAAAATACTTGTATTCAAATTTGGGGAGCACACATGAGTTACTAATTTCTTCTTAGATCCACTTTATACAGTGAAGATATTAATAATAACTAAATAACTCAAAGTTAGTTTTAGACTCAAAACAGATATCAAATATTTTCCTCAAATTCCAGCATTTCCTTCCCCATTCTCACTTTCCCTCACTTGACAATTTATGTATCTGTCCACTTTACATCTTCAATTGGAAGGTAACAGATATTCTACATTAAACATGTTTGAAATTGAACTTCTGATATTTCCTCTAAATTTATTCTACCCATAGCATTTCTAATCTTACTCGACCATCACAACAATTTTAGTTTCTCAGGCTAAAATCTTGGGAATACAATTCATTTCTGCTGGAAGCCGAGCTATCCCAGCCTGAGTGGCAAGGCCTGGGCTGTGGATGGATTGGTGACTGCAAGGTGGCCCACCGACAGTGAAGCTTCTTGTACTCCTGCTTTTAGGTAATCTGGCCTTAAAACTACCTGGCGTATTGTCTGTTGGGGAATTGCCCTCGACAGGCCCCTGGGAAAAGAACCATTAGGAAAGAAAATAAGGTTCCGCAAGAAATTGTGTGGCCTTACATTTAGCCCTTGCCAGCCCCTATGGAGAATCCTCTACTTACAGGAAGGATAGCCTCAGGCATTTGCCAGCAAAGGTGGCCAACAAAGGAGAGACATATGGATTTGAAAGCCCCACTACGGTAACTAAGGAGTGTATCTATGAACACAGGTCACTCCAATCCCTGGGCCCAGTTGGCCCCCAGGAGGCATTCCAGATGATGACTGAATCTAGTCGGTTAAAGTACAGAATAGTTCATTAGTTCCTAGGTGCATTGTCTCTCTGAGAATGTATAAGGCGTGGGTTTCTAAGGCCCTCTTGGCCCCCTCCTGGCACCTCGAACCCAGGAGTACACTTGTTCTTCAAAACCACGAATGGCTCAGGGAAACAACTAAGAGCTCATGTCCCTGTAACTGTTCCTCTTGAAGTGTTGAGAGATAAATGATCTTTCATGAAAACAGCAAAGCAAATACTTTCTAGATTATAGATAAACATAGGTATATAATAAAAACAATGCAAGAAATTAATCAATAAGCAAAGGGCAGGAAGGAACGTTACAAAAAACCAATCATGTTATTCCTTATTGGGTGATTACACGAAGGAACAATTTTAGAATTGGGTAATGCCAGAAAACATAGATGACGTATGCTACAAGGAAATCACTAGCAAATATAAGGCACGTTTGCTACAATAAATTGGCCAGTTCCACACACTGCTGTTGTCTGTGTCCATTTTTATTTTTTGTTTTTATTTTAGTTTTGTTTTACTTTTTTGCTGACACCGTTCATCCTTTGGGAACCCCTGGACCTGCTGGAGCTGGACTTCGGCACATTTCTTTCTTGCTCACCTCCTAAATCTAATCTGTCAGGAAATATTGCTTGTTTTACCTTCAAAATACATATAGTATTTGATATCTATAATTGTTATGGCTTGAATTGTATCCCCTCCCCAGAAAAGTATACTCAAGTCTTAACCCCCAGTGTCTCAAAATACTACCTTAAATGGAAATAGGGTTTTTATAGAGATAATCAAGTTAAAATAGGGTCATTTAGGTGGACTCTAAATAATATGACTGGTGTTCTTATAAAAAGGGGAAATTGGGAGACAGAGTCAAATGCATATAGAAGATAGTCATATGAATGAAGATGGAGTATCAGGTGATACATCTATAAGCCAAGGAACACCAAAGACTGCAGGAAATCCATCAGAAACTAAAAAGGCAAGGAGAAATCTTTCCCCTATAGTTTTCAGAGAGAGCACTGTCCTACCAATACCTTGATTTCACACTTGTGACCTCCAGAACTGAGACAATAAATTTCTGTTTTAAAGAGCCAAACAGTTTATGGTACCTTATTATGGCAGACTTAGCAAACTGTTTAACAGCATTCACCACAATCTCTCATTTGAATCATTATTCTAACCTCCTAACTAGTCTCTCTCTCTGCTTCCACTCTTGAACTACTACAGCATGATCTTCATTTTTTTAAGTTTATCTATTTATTTTTGAGAGAGAGACAGAGAGAGTGAGCAGGGGAGGGGCAGAGAGAGAGAGAGAGAGACAGAGACAGAGAGACAGAGAATCCCAAGCAGGGTCTGCACCGTCAGCTTTGGGCCTGATGCAGGGCTTGAACTCACAAACCGTGAGATCATGACCAGAGCCAAAACCAAGATTCAGATGCTTAGCCAACTGAGAGCCACTCAGGCACCCCAGAATGATCTTTTAAAACTTAAGTCAGATTTTATTTTCCTCCATTCAAAACTCCAAAGCAAGCATTATTACAATGTTCTAAAAGCAGTGATATTATTAGCCACCCTATAACATTCTGACATCATCACATTATTCTTTCTCACTCCTCTGTTCCAGCCACACTGGCATCTGTGCTGGATTTAGGGTGACTGTCTTCCTTTTCTGGGGTTGAATACACAGGACATTCAATGCTAAATCAAGATAATTAGAGGCAAAGGGGGAAAGTAAGTCACCCTATTGTCGTTCATCGCATTGTCTACACACCCTGCTAAATGATCTTTGATCTAGAAATTTGCTCTGTCTTTCCAGAATGAGAGTTTAAAGAAGATACCTAGATATACACTTTAATAATCCCCTCTTTATAATCCCCTATTTAAACTCTTGCTCAACTCTCACCTTCTTCATGAAGCCTACACTCTTCATCCTATTTAAATTGTGTTCCTCCCTCCTATGCTCCCAATCTTCCCACCCTACTCTAAGTTTTCTTTTTTCCATCATATAAATCACCTTCTTATAAATCATATATAGCCTAATAATCATATATCATATATTTTAATTATTGATTATATATTATTAACTTGCTTAGTATATATTAACTTATTTATCATAGCTAACAAATCCATACACTCAGCTGTGCATTTATAGCGATACAGTATTTTACAACAGGGGTTATTTTTTATTTACATTCTCTCCCTTTATTTTTGGATTCAAAAATTATCAGTAAAAGAGCATTTATGTCCCTATGAAGAACAGAATATGATGCTTTCTTTCATTTTTTATATTATATACTCTTTATGTCCGAATTCGTTTTGTTTCACACACACACACTTACACACATAGACTCACACTCACATTTGCCTAGGATCCTCATATAGCTGTGCAAGACCTCTACATGCACTATCCATTCACAATGGAGTTAGCTTGGGGATTAAAAGATGAATATGGCATAGCCTCTGATGTCATCAGTAGGTGTGCTTATAAATACATAACGTTTAGTGCATTAAATCTTTCAAGGATCATTTGAATTTTAAGAAAACAGTTTTTAAACTTAAAGAGATGCTATTTCTAGTAGGGATTTGTAGGTTAGGAGTTTATTTTAGGGATTCTTAAAATTAAGAGTAAGCTAATAAAACCTAGGACATAGTATGGGTTAGAAGCCCACACTCTGGCATGAAGACTGCTTTGTTTAATACCTAATTCCTCTATTTATTAGCTCTGCGATTTCAGATCTGTACAATTCTTTAAGCTTCTATTTCATCATCCGTGAAATGGAGCCAATAACTGTATAGCTCTTTCTGACTCATAGTATGTGGCACAGTGCTGAACAAATAGTAATTGTTCAGTAAATATTATTACTCATTATATAAATACATGAATGTGCTAATTTTATATTATTTTATTATTCCCAATTTATTAAAATCTTCTGAATGCCTTTGCCTGAATTGTGATATTTTGTGTGTCTGTGTGTGTCTGTGTGTATTCTTGTATTTCAGAACCAGGAAGAAATTCCAAGATATGCAGATGTAAAGCATACCTGGATTTGGGAATACATTCATATCTATTTTTGTGTGTGTACAAGAAGGGCTGATTCAGTCTGGCAATAACACCTGTAAAAATAGGGGGAGGTCCTCAGGACCCAAATAAAAATCTTTGTGATAAAGGATGTTAAAAACATGCATTTTTCTAGGTAAGTGCCTTCAGTTGTTACATATCTCTGATTTGAGTATACAAGTGTCTCTTTAATCTGTTAGTATATTCCAAACATGTCAGACAGTGCTCTGTGTATAAAACCATATACAAATAGATTTCTTCTATATGGCTATCTTCCAAGAGTCAATGTATATTTCTATACCTCACAGTTTTTAAGTTTCAAACTGTATGAACTAATTCAGATCTCTCATTCATTTTTTATTGTGAGAAATGTTTCTTTCTCTTCTTAAAGAATACAAATATCTAGTTACTGGGGTACCTGGGTGGCTCAGTCAGTTAAGCACCTGACTCTTGATTTTGGCTCAGGTCATGATCTCAGGGTTGTGCGATCAGGCCCTGCATCAGGCTCCACACTGAACAGAGAGTCTATTTAAGATTCTCTCTCTCTCTGTGTCCCTCTCCCCAACTCATGTGCTTTTTTTTTCTCTCAGAGAGAGAGAGAGAGAGAGAGAGAGAGAGAGAGAGAGAGAAAGAGATATCTAGTTATTTACATTGGCCTTGCTAGAGCAAGGCCAATTTAAATTTTAGAAAATTTAAAAAGCATTTTATATATCTGTGGATAGAAACGAACAAAATAGAGAAATACTCAATTTCTTTTTCCAAAATTTTTCAAATTTAGTTTGGAAAAAAAAGTCTTTGTGTAATTAGTGAAAGAGTTCTTTTTTTTTTCCAGAATAAGTTTTTACTTTTTGATATTATATAAGTTATATTATAAATTTAAAAATAAATATGAAGGCAAAATGATAATTCCAACTTTCTTTTTTCTATTTCTTCATAATTTCTTCTTTCAATTTATTCTGTTTTGCTAATCGAGGCAATTAACAAAATATTAGCTACTGAAGTAAAGTACATGCTACATTTTAATTATGTATACAGTAAGACAAATACATTATTAAGTCAGCAAATTTATGCATTGTTTTTCCACTAAATAAAATTATAACTTGTATAAAGCCATTTTCCCTAAAATATAAGTAGTAACTACTACAACATGCTTAATAACTTGAGAACATTCTTCACAGCACAAAACAATGAAAGTATCTCTACCTAAACTGCTTCAATAATTATAATATTAAACAGCACCAGCTGGTATCTCTAATGTATCTACCCAAATGGGTATTTGTAGCATTTAATGTTTCTTGGAAATAGCAAGGCATGTGTAATGTGGCCACTATTTCTTTTGGTATATATTTTTCACCTATTTCAAAATTCAAAAAGAGAAATATCTTGTTCATCATGGAGATTATGATCACAGAACTCTGTACGCAGTTTGATTAAATAATAAAATGTAGGGAAACCATTCCCCCATTTAATTCATTCATTTCATACTGACCTACCAAGTAGCATGAGATTCTTGATGATGGAAATTCAGTGATAAACCAGGGAAATAAAATTGTAGAATTTGGAGGACAGCAAAGGAGGCAAGCCCTTGTAGAATGTGTAGGACAGTGAGGGAGGGAGACAGTACTAAGTAAATTAAGTATTAAGTAAATAAGTAATACAAAGCAATAAGTACCAAAAACAATTATAACAACTTATTCTTATTGGGGGTGCCAAAGGCTTAGGGTTGGGAGATCTAATAGATAAATAGTTGCTCATAGAAAATGTCTTTAAAATGGTGATGATTGGGCATGCCTGGCTGGCTCAGTCATCTGAGCATGCTGGTTGAGCATGAGCATGAGCTGAGCATGCTGGTTGAGCATCTATCTCTTGATTTCAGCTCACATCAGATCCCAGGGTCATGGGATCAAGCCCTGCATTGGGCTCCACACTGAGCATGGATTCTGCTTGACATTTACTCTCTTCCCCTCCCTTTCCCTCTTCCTGTCTCCCACTAGTGCATTCTCTCTCTCTCTCTCTCTCTAACCAATAAATAAATATTATACACACACACACACACACACACACACACAATGACATACCATACCATAACAAAACATAACATAACATAAAATAAAATGGTGATGACTGTGCTGAATCATGAGCGATGAGAATAAGTCTGCTATAGTAAAATATGGAAAAAGCATTAGCAGAGTTCAAAGATTCACAAGAGGATTTATTGAAGAAATGACAAAAACAGGCCACTGTGACTAAGACATAATGTACAACTGGAAAAGTATGAGAAGGTGCTGGAGAACAAGTTAGGGACAGATAATAAATATAAAAATAAATTAAAATTAAAAAAAATAAAAAAATAATTTTTTCACCAGAAAAAAATATTTCTTACTCTCTCACTGGTATAATGAGGAGTAGTGCTGCATATCTGGAGAGAACAGGACAGCACAGACTTCAAATAAGGTCATAGGCAATTTTTGAGATAGTATAGTAATTTTTGACATTGGGAAATTATTGACATAGTATATTTAATAGTTCCTTCAATTAGTATTTTAAAAATAAATATAATATTCTATAAAACATTTTTAGAGGTAGTAACTGTATTGGAATATTTATTACATGGACTCTGAAGTTGGTTGAGTAATGTCCTCCTCCAAAATTCCTATTCCACCAGAACCACCAAATATAATTGTGTTTGGAAATGGGATCTTTACAGATATAATTAGTTAAGTTCATATGATGTCATACTGGATTAGAGTAGACCCTAAATCCAGAGACTACTGTCCTTACAATAAGAGGAGACCACACACAGAGACACACAGGAAAGAACAGAGATTTGGCTACAAGCCAAAGATGTCAGGTAACCACCAGAAGCTAAAAAGACACAAGGAAGGGTTTTCCCATAAAGCCTTCAGAAGAAGAGTGGCCCCACTGGCACCTTGATTTCAGATATCTGTCTTCCAGAGCTACGAGAGAATAACTTTATATTGTTTCAAGCTACCAAGTTTATAGTGTTTTGTTACAATAGCCCTACAGACCATACAGCCAAGATTCTACCGGCAGCATGTATCACCAGGATTCTCTCTATATTCCTTTTGGGCTCAAACAATGGGAGGTACCAGAAGGAGACGAGAGGATGGGCAGCAAGAACTTGGGGTATTTATCCCTTGTTTTCTTCCTTCTTCTACTCTATAATTCCCACAATAACTCCATCCTTCTACAACTACAACTCCTCTTTGGCAGCCTGTCTTCCATATTCTAGTTCTCACTGGCTCTGATGAGGACATATCCCTTCCTTCGCCCCTTTAGGTCCAAGGTGATAAGAGCTACCCTTAGGTGTTTGTCTCTAGATGCCTCAATATGCCAAATTTCCTCCTTGCTTTGATTTGTTGTATTTCTCACTATTTTGTTCATCCTTTTTATGTATTCATTATTATCTATTTACCTCACTAAGAATATATTTTCCATTAGACCTCGATCTTGTCTAATCATTGCTGTATTCCCAGAACCTGGAACAATACCCAGTATGTAATAGGAGCTCAAAATACTTGTTGGATGAAAAAAGATGACTAAATAAAAAATAAATCCAAAGTGTCACAAACCATCTTAAAAAGTGATTTGGGGTGTGCCTGGGTGGCTCAGTTGGTTAAGCGTCTGGCTTCGGCTCAGGTCATGATCTCACAGTTCGTGAGTTCAAGCCCCGCGTCGGGCTCTGTGTGTGCTGACAGCTCAGAGCCTGGAGCCTGCTTCGGATTCTGTGTCCCCCTCTCTCTCTGCCCCTCCCCTGCTCATGCTCTGCCTCTCTCTGTCTCAAAAATAAATAAAAACATTAAAAAAGATTTTTAAAAAATTAAAAAATTAAAAATTAAAAAAAAAGTGATTTGGTCAGGGGCACCTGGGTGGCTCAGTCGGTTAAGTGTCTGACTCTTGTTTTCGGCTCAGGTCACCATCTCGTGATTTCGTGAGTTTGAGCCGCACACCGGGATCTGTGCTGGCAGCACACAGCCTGCTTGATATTGTTTCTCTCCTTCTCTCTCTCTCTGCCCCTCCCTCACTTGTGCTGTCTCTATCTCTCTCAAAATAAGTAAATGAACTTTAAAAAGTGATTTGGTCATAAATTTATCTCTGTTTTTATAGGAGATTATACATACATACACGTTTATGGGTTATACATGTAATATACAAGTTATCTTGATGCCTTTGTAAACTGACTAAAAAAAGTTATTTTTTCACACAGTAAAGTTTTTCACACAAGAGAAAGAACTGTGACATTAAACCTAATATACTGAACCCAATCCAATGTTCTTTTGAGACAGGGGTATGTCTGCACTGGATGGGTCAATATCTATGAATATTCTCAAGTTAGTAAGTGTCCCAATATATACTCAACTTCACAGAATTCTGGTTGTATTATTTAGATTAAAATGCATTTCTTATTGGTAGAATCTTTATTATAATGTCCATTTAATAAATGCCCCAATACAGCTTATTTCATTATTACTAACAAACCTCACAATTAAAGCACAGTGAATGTTGCACTTTCAGCAATTTTATGCTCTTAAATAGCACTACAACAAAAATGCTATGATAATAAACTAGAATTTATGTAAAGTAACACATGGACTATTTGGTTATATGTGACTCCTTAATATATTCCAAAGGCATCTATTGCCTCAGGGAGAGACGATATTTGTATAGAGGAAAAGTAATAATCTACAGAAGAGCAAACAACAGGGGAAATTCCATTTATGGCTGAGGATAATGATCAGAAGATACTATAACCCCAACCATGTAAAATAGAGATAATTTAAAGAAGGAAATGAAATATAATTGGTCAAGGGTAAATAGCAGTGCACATCCAAGGGACAGCAATAAGATGCACATATTTGAAAAGAATACTATTAGATTTAAAACAAGGGATGCAAGGAAGTTATAATAATGGAGATGTTGCTAGTTGAAGGGTTTGGTGAGATATATTACTTGGCATTATCAAGGACACATTGTGTCCCTTTTTCTTAAAACATTTCAATAGGCAAGGAAAAATAAGAGTTTAAAGTGTAAAAGGGACATCTTCTAAAATATGATAAATATGTAGGAGATAGGCATATTTGAGAATACTAACGCCATCCATCCTCCAACTGAGATTCATATTTTTAGGGGGAACCAGAAAAAAAACGCACATAAAAAAAATGAAGATAGAATCTGTGAGGTGTATAAAATGGCACAGAATAGAGGTTTGCTCAGATGCTTGCGTTTAAGAAGTGTAATGACATGGATAAAAGGAAGGGTATAATAAAATGTATAAATGAAATGGCATAATGAGATGCATAATTGGACAAATGTAACGATATGCAGAGAAAGATGTAATGTGATACACATTTTTGAGGAGTGTAATGAGATGCATAAATAGAAAGGTGTAATGAGATGTGCATGTTTAAGTAATGTAATGAGAAATATAGGTTATAATAACATACATGAAAGTAATTTAGTAATGAGATATACAAGGGAAAAGCTTTAATGAAATCCACAAATGGAGAATATGTAAAGATGCTTAAAAGAGATGTAATGAGATGCACATATTTGAAAGTTATAATGAGATGCTTTAATGGAAGCATGTAATGAAATGTATATGTTTGAAAGGTATAATGAGACACATTAAAAGGGAAGAATGTAAAGCAATTCTCTTCTCCTATGGAGAATAATGCTTCCTGAAAGCTTTGAAGAGTCATTATCCTAAGGGATTTCTTTATTTTTACTTCAGTATAAATTAAGATGCCAGCAGCAGCTTCAACCATTACCACATCAAATAGCTTTTCCCCTGGGTCCATGTTATTTTTGGTTATATGGTTTAAAACACTGACCCGTGCTTGGGACCACATTCCAAAGGGCAATTTAGAACTGAGGCTGCTTAGTAGACAAGAACACAAGAGGAGGAAAAGAATAAGGAAAATAAAGAAAGTTACCAGCTACTGAGTTTTCATCTGATACTAGAGCCATGCAAGAAATATTTGTGTAAGTAATTAAACGTTCCAATAATCTTATAAGGCAGACATTATCATCCCCTCTTGACAACTTAGAAAAGTGAGCTTAGAAGGTGAGCTGGTTGCTCAAGGTCATATGGCTGGTAAGTGTTAAGGCCAGAACTTGAAAATAGGTCTGCCTAGCTCTAAAGTCCTCCTTTCCATTTCCATTTGTATTTTTATTCCTTCCCTCCCTCCCTGCCCTCCTCTTTGTCTGTCTTTCATTCTCTCTCTCTTGCTCTTTACTTTTGTCTGGTTTTATTTTGATGGGTGATTACTGCTAATTATGGTGGAAATCTCCAGAGATGCCTTATTAACACCTCCAGCCATGAATATCACATGTTTCCACAAGCTAACAGTTTTGCCAAAAGACATTAAGGGATAACTCTTTTATATTGAGATGTCAGATAAATTACTACTCCTATGTGTTTACTGAAAAATTTTGTACTGTATTTTGCTCCATACAACAACTATTCTATGATGTACTGATTAAAAAAACTAGGAGAAACTAATAAGTTTTTAACATCACACAAATAATTTTGAAAAGGAATTTTGGAACTTATTTTGGCTATGAATTAGAGAAGATGAGACACTGTTAAATGACACTTAAAAAAAAATCTGTGTTAACTTATCCAAGTTTCATAACCTCTTTTGATATTTGGTTTCCTTCTCTATAAAATAGAGATAATAGAATTTATCTTCTCAAATTTTACTATAGTAAAATCCAGGTAAAATATCTAGAACATTCTACAGTGTATAGAAGTGATGACTAAGTGTTAGTTCCCTCTTTACCAACTTTTAATGAAGTTAGAATAAGTAATTATTCAATAATCCTGAGCTTTGAATTTCTTTGCATATAATTGGTGATAGTTTATGTCAACAGACTGACTAACTTACTAGGGGAAAACAAAAAGTAGAAAACATTATAAGACAAAGCTCTCTGTGATGGTTGTGGGCAGCAATTTATTTCTGGATTAATTGCTTATAGAATGAAAAGACATTACTTAGAAGAGAAAATGATTTTTTATAAAATATGAGTACTACAATTATTTCTCCTTTTATTGACAGAATTCAAATTAAACTAAGGACAAGGTAAATTTGTGACCCTTCACCCTCACACTAATAACTTTTCATAACCTTAATCAATCAGCCTAATATAGCAATTACCATCTCAACCATGGTCCCATTGGAGTCCATGATTATTTCAGGATAACTACTTATTGTTCAATTAAGACTTTATGAAAAGAGGTCAAATATTGGTCACTTTTACTCATTAACATTAATTTTTATCCAGCGTATTATTCTACACAATTGAGGATCACATTAGTAATTAATCGCGAAAAAGTCATCCACCATACAAGGAAAAGCTGACTAGCTGACTAGTATCTAAGAACAGAAACCTAACCAAGACTATATTTCAGCACACACATTCTACATAAGCACACCAAAACACTAACATTTGTTTTATTAGGGCCAGCACAAAAAGCAATTTCAAAAACTTCACAGAGACAACTTTTCTGGAGTTTGCAAAATAGACAAAACTATCCTCTATTCATCTTCCAAAAGTGTGGCCGGTGACTCAGAACATAGACGAAAGATTTTATTTTCATTCACCAGTATGAATGAAATGAAAAGTCAAGTAGTATGACTATTTAAGGTTACTTCAGGAAAGGAAGAGGAATTCCATGTTTAAGTGTGTAGGATATGAAGTTGCTTTGGTTCACATCTCATCCATACTATTTGCTAGAAGGTCAACTCTGGGCGATTTTTTTTTTTTTTTTTTAATTCTAAGCCTTATTTTCCTGTTGCCTACTTTATATGTTTGCTATAAGGGTTAAGTAAGACAATACAAGAACAGTGTCAGGCACATAATAAACTCAGAGTTCTGAAGGTAGCATGTCTATCTCATATAAGTAGTGCAATGAAAAACAGTAGCTTTAGATTCCCTGTAGCTCTATTACCGTAATAAGTTAGGACTCACTTGGAGAGTAGGTTATAATCTGTTTAATTTGGTAGCAGAGGCGTGGACTATGTCTTTTGTTCCATTTGTGAAATGACTATAATTATTTGCCACCAAATTATACCACTCTGATGGAACAAAGAATACCTGGAGTTTCCTTTCCTAAAGGTGGTGTATGTTGTGACCACTAAGAGACGCAGAGAGCTAGAAAGAGTGTAGCCCCTCCCATCCATATATTAAACAACAACAACAGCAACAACAACAACAAAACTTAAAGCCAGACAAACTAAAAGATTACATTTTTCTTCAACTTAACATAGAGCTGGCATCACAGGGCAACAAATTACTCCAAAATCTAAAAAGAGGCACCCATAGGGAGAAATTCGACATAAGAACCCATTTTCCCAGAGCTGACACAGCAGAAAACTGGTCAGAAAAATTCAGCTTGAATAGTTAAAAGGTACAGGAGGCAAAATATAGGCTGTCAAGAGATTGTGAAGCCCAGGTGGGCAAAAATATATCACATTTTTTTTTTCCTTCAAGGTTCTAATCACAAAAAATTATTAGGGAGAGTCCTGAGATAGTATTACTCAGGGAATGCTGGGAAAAGGAGGCAAGGGCCACTGTGGTAGGGCACAAAATTCCACTTGGATCCTCCTGTCTTATCTCTTCTATGGAACAAAAAATCTTAACTTTGTGGTGGTTGTGGGGAGATTAAAATACTGGTTATCTTAGGGTACCTATGAAAACCCACTGCCTCTAGAAGAAAATAGAAAAATCTCTGTATTACTAGGAACTATACTATACTCTAGTTGATAAAATGACTTTCCCATTTAGGTTACAGTGTACATGAGGTAATGGGTTAGAGTTGGGGATATCACACGTTTGTCTTAATATATATGTATGTGATTAAATATGGGAAGATTTATAGATACGTATATATATACACACAGATTAGTATACCCACATATATTTCCTTAATCTATGAGCTGAAAAGCCCAGAAGCAATAATGACCCAGGATCACAGAGTACACCTAACACTCAGATTTTGAGTTCCAATACAATTTTCTGATAAAAGGAACCAAGACTTTTTACAGATATGGCTGTTTCTGACATGAGGCAACATGAGCCTGAAGTATAGTTTAGTACCAAAATAAAAGAGTACTTAAAACTTACAATAACAAGGATATATCAAAGGGACACACAAGAGCTAAGTGAAAGACTTCCTAAGAGCAATGTTGGAAAATTTGATAAGCACAAAAGAAATATCCCTGAGTCCATACTGCTGTAAATAATGATGAGATAAAAAGATAAATGAGGGAGACTAGACAAATATCTCATGCAGAATTGAAAATACATATGTATATCATTCCTCCTCAAGGAGGCATGGCATAAATCCCCAAATATCGAAGTGATGCCTGCACACAGACACAGAGAAGGGACAAAAAGATTATATTTAGAGTGGAGAAAGCTGACAATCTCATCTTCAGTCTGGTGATCAAGGTTAACATCAAGAGTGATAATTCATGATGATAGTATGTACTCTTCAAAGTGATGTGATGAGAATAGAAATTTACTTCTGCAGCCTATACCCCAAACCCAATAACCAGTCTAATAATAAGAAAGACATCCCAGTTAATACACATTCTACAAAATATCTGGCCAGTACTCTTCAAAAAATGTCAAGATATCAAAAATAAGGAAAGTCTGAGAAACTGTCACAGCCAAGAGATAGCTAAGAAAACATTAAAATTAAATTTAATGTGGTGATCATGGAACAGAAAAAGGACAATGGATTAAAACAAAAAAAATCTGAATAATTTACAGACTTTAGTTAAAAATGTCTCAATATGAGTTCAGTAATTGTGAAGAATGTACAATATTAATGAAGGTGTTGGTAATAGGAGTAGATAAGTGTGAGAGTACATGAGAATTCTATTTATCTCTGAATTTTTTCTGTAAATCTAAAACAATTTATTAAAACACAGTTATATGCAAGCACTTAAAAAAATGAAGGAAAAATAAAGACTTTTCAGACAAAAATAGTAAAGTCTACTGTCAAAATACCTAAATTACAAGAAATGTGAAAGAAACTTTTCAAACAGAAGGAAATGTCAGAAAAAAGTTTGAATCTACATAAATAAATTAATAATGCTACAAATGGAATAAAGTAAAATACAGTTCACTTATTTCTTATTTTTCATTAAATAAAAGTAAGTGTATATAGTGAAAAAGTAGCAATGTAATATATCCTTACAGTGTATATAAAAATAAAATATTACATCCATAGCACAAAGAATGGTGAGGAGAAATTAGATATATCTGTGTTATTATATTACATATGAAGCGGTATAATGCTATTTGAAGACACACTCTGATTAATAAAGATGTTTATTTTATACACTGTGGCAAACACAAGGTTTAGTGTGATCTCCTTCCCAAAGGAAGGTGGGGAGGGAGGAAATAAACAAACAGACACAAAACTCCTCAATAAATACTAGCAAATAAAATTTAGCAATATATAAAAATAACAATACAGCTATACTAGGTGGGGTTTAATCTATGAATGCGAATCTCTACATCCAATGTGAGGCTCAAACTCACAAACCAGAGATCAAGAGTTGCATGGTCTACCAACTGAGCCAGCCAGGTGCCATATTTCTATAGAAAAAAAACACATATGATTATCTCAATTGATCCAAAAATTATTTGAAAAAATTTAACATGCATTGATGATATAAACTCTCAGACTGAGGCAATTTTTAAATACAGAAGAACTAACTTAACCCAGTAATGGGCATATAAAAAAAGATGGGGAAAAAAAAAAAAAACACGTAGAGATAATATGACACTAAATGATCAATTACTGGCTCATTTTCCCCCAAGTTCAAAAACAAAGCAGGAAGATACTCTCTCATCATTTCTATTTAACATGTACTAGAAGTCCTAGGCAATGCAATAAAACAAGAAAATTAAATAAAAGACATACAGAATAGAAAGAATTAAAATTGTACTATTTATTGACCATGACTGTCTACATAGAAAATTCCAAATAATCTACAGAAAAATCTTCTAGAACTAATAGTTGAATTTTAGCAAAGGTACATGACAAGGTCAATGTAGAAAAATGAATTACATTTATAAAAATTAGCAATGTTCAATTAAAATTTGAAATACAAAAATACCATCTAAAATAACATCACAAAAAAATGAAATATTTAGGTATAACCTAAAAATATGTGCATAATTTGTGTGCTAAAAACTGAAAAGCACTAATAAAATAAATAAAAGAAAATCTAAATAAATAGAGAAATATATTGTGTTCATGTACTGGAAAACTTGATATTGTTAAAATGTCATTTCTCCACAAATAGATCTAGGGATTCAATTCCATCCCAATCAAAATCCCAGCAGTATTTTCATAGATATGGACAAGCTGATTCTAACATTTGTATAGAAAAGTAAGTAAATAATAAAATCCAAAACGAATTTGAGAAAGTAGAAAAAAGTTTGAAAAGAATCAAGAAATTGGTATTTTCTCAAGTTATTCATCAATACAAGGGGATAGATGATAGCTTTAATGTGGACTTCACTTTAACCAAGTTATCAGGTCAATTTCAAGTGAGATATAACAAGAACATGTATGGCCTGGAAAAGCTACATCACTTTTTTGTTACTCTTGCCCCAAATACATCATCTCAATCTAATTATGAGAAAACATGAGATCAACCCAAATTGCAAACATTCTACAAAATAAGTAGCCAGCATTCTTGAAAATGTTAAATCATGAAATACAAGGAGAGACTAAAGAACTATTACACATTAGAGGAGACTTAGGTGAGACATGACAGCTAAATGCAATGTGAAATTCTGGAAGGAAAAAAAAGGACATTAGTGAAAAAGGAAAAAAAAAAAAACAAAAAAACTTGTGAAATCTGAATAATGCTGTAGTTTAGTTAATTATGCCTATAGTTTAATTAATACCAACATTAAATTATTAGTTTTGCCAAATGTCCCATAATGATGTTAGATGTTGACATTACAGAAAACAAAGTGATATGTGCACCAGAAATCAACTTACTCTATGTCTAAAATTATTTCAAAATGGGAAGTAAAAAAAGAGAAGAAAAGAAATAAAAGAAAAAAAAATATATTGTGTGAATCATTACTTATGAACATTCATTAACTAAACATCTCAGAATCACTTGGATAAAGAACAGTACAAAGAATAAAAGATGCAGTTTTCATATTCATAGGAAATTATCACAATGGCACTAACAGATTTTGAGAAAATAGCCTGCATTGCATTATGTAATATTTTGGTCAAATATAACCTATTTTTGAATATTTATTTTTTAAAGCTTCTTCCTCACCACTAATTAAGGCAGAAGAGACATAAGAGCAATAGAAATGTTTCAGGGATTTTGAAGTGAGCATAGTGACAATGCCCATCAATTAAAATGGAAAAAGAAAGATGATGATGAGAAGGACGTTAAAAGATGCAGGAAAGAGAAAGTAGTTGTATCATCTTAGTATTACAGAAATGGAGAGATAAAAAGTTACAGAGGATGTCATTCATCAATAGTTTATTAATTCCATCCGATTGCTAAAAAAGTATCTTTTCACTTGTCTGATTTCATTCCTCCTTTGATCAGTTACGGATCTTTCAGTAACTTTCTGTTTCTTTACATTTCCCCAACTTAACAACTCAAGACGTGAAATTTAACACAACAATTTGTGTGAACACTTAACACAATTCTATACCCAAATTAATCATACTCCAATCAGGACCACTTTTTTAGTTGCTAGTTTAAGAAATTCAACTCACATTGAATTAAGCAAAAATGAAGTGATTTATTCAAGTATATTGAAAATCCAGAGAACAGAAATAGCCCTGCCTCTGCTAAATCTAAATCTCAAACTGTCATTGGAGTACCTCTTTGTCTTCAGCTCTTTGTCTGTTTTTCCATGTGGGCTTCATCAAGTGGGCTATCTTCACTTGGTAGGAACAATGATCTCCAGCAGCTTGTTTAATTTGTTCTTTATTGTTGGAAATTTCCAGATGATAAACAACATTTTTTTAAACTTCTCTAAAGAGCAAGGAAATTATGGCCTGTTGAGACATGTGTCCTGAATCAAACCCATACCTACTAAGTTGGAAGGGCATAAAAGATACGGTCTGAGTTATTTTTTCCTCTGGGGCAGGATGTGTGATTTTTACCTAGTCAAATCACATGGACAGAACAAGATTTTTATAAAAAAGTTGTGATATCTTAAAAGAAAGAAAGTTGGGTTATTATTATTTTTTATTATGACAGTGATTATCATCATTCCCTAGGAATGTGTACCCTCAGAAACAGATTGATTCTAATAATGTTTACCTTAGTACAAACTTTTTTTTTAAGTTTATTTATTTTGAGAGAGAGCATGGGGGAGAGGCAGAAAAAGAGGGAAACACAGAGAATCCCAAGCAGGCTCCATGCTGTCAGCAAAGACGCCTAAACAGGGCTCAAACCCACAAACCATGAGATCATGACCTGAACTGAAACTGAGTTGGACGCTTACCTGACTGAGTCCCCCAGGTGGCCCAGTACAACAGTACAAACTTCTTTTACTTGGTTCTCTTATCCCTCCCCTATTTAAATATCATAAGATGAGAGGCATATATATATATATGTGTGTGTGTATATATATACACATATATACATGTATATATATATACATGTATATATATATACATGTATATATATATACATATATATATGCAAAATGGAAACAAATTATACCATAATTTAAATATGCAAAATAAAATATAGTGTTTTTCAAACATTTATTCTATACATAATAGACAGCATAATTTATAGAGAATATAAATGCTCAAGAACCTGTATTTCACACTTTAAGTAAAATGACTGCAAGTTCTTTGCACTATTAGAGCTGAAATATACACACATTGTTTTTCAAATTTCATTTTCCATGTGAATGGTTTTCTTTTCTGAGCATGGTAATTACTTGCATATATTTCTCCTTAGACTATGAAATAGAAAACAAGTAAACAATCCACCCACATCTTCTGTTTTATGTTAAAGAATATTGTATTAAAGAACAAGGGTGGGTGGCTAAATAAACATTATTAATGCTTATGTACTCTAATTTATCTACTCTTATATTCCGGCTGCCTCTATTTCTTTTGCTATAAAAAAATCATGTTTCTGTGAATTTAAATGTAATTAACTTTGTGCAATTACTTTTGCATTTTACCTAAAATGGAAACAATATAAAATTAAATTTGGTACATATGCACCATATCACTTTATTTTTTTATCAAAACCCTATTAGAGAGAAGATACAAATATGATAGTTAAATGCAATTAAATTACATTAATCTGATCCTTAGCAGAAAGTGTTAAGAAATAATTTTAAAACCAACTTGTGACTCAACTTAGAAATATAAAATTGCTTAATCTAAAAAATTGTAAATTATATATTCCAAAATTAGAAATACAACCATTTCTTCTTACAATATTAATTTTTTCAAAGATAAATTAACATTAATGTTCTAAAAAATTAAAATCATAGTTATGACAGCTCTCTTTTCATTCTTCCCACCTTTTTTCTCTAATTTCCTATAAAACTGATTTTAGTGATGCAGACATCATTTCAGGGGTCATTTCCAGACCCAGGGCCTGTTCTACAAGGCATATCAACAGATAATAGGTAATTTTCCCCCCAATTTTCACTATTTTCTAGGTATTCTTCAAGTTTTGTACATATGAGGTGGTTGGTAAAGTGCATCCTGCTCAGTTCATCTGAGGCACTAAGATCCTAAGTGCATTTCACTTTCCTTTGTGACACACTACATGTCCAAAGAAGGACTTACAAATGAGGATTTGGATGACCTGGATGACTGGATGACCTGAGGATGGCCAGCTGAATACTTTAATCACCATGTTACATTGTTTCAACAGAACCTAACCTTGATCTTCTCAAGCCCGGAGGTCTAACCAGGAACTGAGCCCCCAGTTATTGACTCTGACCTTAAATTTTGAGTCTCTTGAACCTACTCTTTTACTCTTAACCTTGACCTATGAACATCTTTATTATTATTATTATTATTTTTTTTTAATGTTTATTTTTGAGAGAAAGAGAATGAGTGCAAGCAGGGGAGGGGAAGACAGGGAGACACAGAATCTGAAGCAGGCTCCAGGCTCCGAGCTGTCAGTGCAGAGCCTGATGTAGGGCTCGAGCTCACAAACCTGAAGATCCTGACCTGAGCCAAAGTCAAATGTTTAACTGACTGAGCCACCCAGGTGCCCCGACCTACGAATCATCTTAATCTCAATTTGTATTTCTGTTCTTGCATCTCAACTCCAAACCACCCGGAACTTCTGGCAAAAGAACTCTGACCAGGTTCTTCACCTAAACACTCCAGCAAGCTAAATGTCTTTAAAACTTTGTAACCTGTATTTTAAATTATAAAATACTAATATATATATATATATATATATATATATATATATATGTATGTATTTCACTCATACTATATTCACCAGACACACAATATATACTAAAACAATACAAAAATATATTAACAGGTTTCTATAAAGCACTATGCTTGAGCTTTAAAAAGGGAACACCAATAACATGAGTAAAGGGGACAGTGCAAGCAAATAGGTATGAGGCAATAGGATCTGTCGGGGGCAAGTAGAACTTGATGAATCACATGAATGTTGGTTAAAGACAACTTGAAGAGACACAGGCATAAATAAACAAGTCATAGGGCTCCAGCATTCCTTTTCTTCTTTACCTTTCTTTTCTTTCTTCTCACTTTCTGAACTTTCAATTTTTTTTTTTTTGACTTTGAATTTTTACATTTGATGACCTAAAGGTTGTGACTGAGGGGAGTACCACTACTGATGTTGTTAAAATGCAGTACTCATTTTCCAGTAATAATTTCTATCAGTGATAGTCAATGGGGAAATTTCAAAACAAGACACTCAATCACATCTCGTATATGAATACACTCTTAGTATTTTAATCCTGAGCATAACTTTCAATAAGTACGGCTCTGTAATATGGAAAGACATTAGTACACTTGTGGTGTTCTCTTTCTTTGTTTTCCCCTTACCCTGGTTGACATTACAATCTTCCCCCTAAACAAACTCCTACAAACTAGAGAAAGAAGGGAGTTGGGATAGAACATAAAAGAGTTAAAGTCTGATCAGAAGCTTTGCATCTGCAGGACATCCAGAGTAAGCTGGGGAGTGGAACAAAATTCCCATATATGTTTATTTAAGGGTAGAAATGAATTGTGCCTCACCTTTTGTCTGGTTCACAACCCACAGAGTCTCCCACATATTCAGGATATGGAAGAAAAGAGCAGATTGCTATCTAAAGAACGTGAGGGGGCCTTTCATAAACTACATGTAAACCCAGTATGTTGCAGTGAGCAGCCATGGTTTTCTTCCTGTGTGGTTATGAACAGCATGGAATGTTATGAACAGCTTTATCCCAAACAGATCTTAAGTACAGACCAGGAGAGTAATTCTCCAATGCTAGAATGGACAGTAGAGCTAGTGACCAAGTGGGAACATAGACTTCTTGGTGGCAAATATCAACCTTGTGTAATTAGGTAAGGTAAGGGCCCAGTGGGTGAGTCACACAATGGAGGATGAAAAACGTAATGCTGGGAGCTTCTTTCAAGCAACAACATTATGCAAGTCATAGAAACCACCTCATCCCATTCACTGAGATTTAGATGCCACCTAGGAAAGAAAAGGTGAGAGCAGAAAAGATGAGCACAAGCTACGATGGAGTTTAAACCTAAAATAACAGAGAAACTGGGCGTTAAATTCTCTGCTATCACACAGAATGGTTAATTTCAATTATAGAAAAAAGAAAAGAAAATTACATTTCTCTTGCACCTGAATTTGTTCCCTGAAAATATCATACTTGCTAAAGGAGTTTATCAATGTTCATGTAACTGATCTATGGCTCAAGTTAATTCTTTTTATGGAGTAATTGAATATTCATGAAACTGCAACTATATTATAATTATGATTCTCTGTCAGTATTTGAAATTCAGACTAGACAGGCACCCATATATTCCCAAGGGAATGGGAGCTATGCACCCCTTTGAAAACATTAGCTGGTCTTAATAAGCTTAAGCCTCAAGAAAAGCATCCTTAACTCAAGGTGAGAGTCATAGGAAAACTGATACCCAAGCACCATGTTGGTAAAATATCTCTGAGGATATAAATGAACTATACTTTCACAATGATTCTTTTTTTTTTTCTAAAAAGATAGACCCTTATTCTAAATATTCAGCTTCATGCAGAGCAGTTAGAGGCAGTGACACATCTTGATTAACTGAAGTCTATAGTTGAAAATTTGCAGAGAAGTCGAGTTATTTTCAGCTATAATACTTTATAACTATGATTTCTTTTTAATCTTGGGAGAAAATTTTACTATCTTTCTAATGATTTTGACTTTCTAAAAGTGAAATCCCATTTATAAATATTCTAAAATGTTAAGCAATCTGCACTGTTGTAATACATCCTAAGATGAAATGCAGGTGGGGGTAGGGACAGGAATGGTGTTAATTGATTAAAAATATTAGTTTTGCGTGGAGGATTGTAGAGGATGTCAAAGCTTAGTTCTACTAGAAGATTCAGTGCCAAATTATACACTGTATTAAACAACATAAGCAGCATTAAAAATTAACAGCAACTCAGCATTAAGTCCTGATTATATTGTCAATGAAGATGATAATTGGGAGGGTTTAAAATAAAATTTGCAATAAAGGAAACAATTTCATTACTTCAAGTGCTTCTATGATACTGTGTTTTTGCTTAAACTTTTATTTAAAATTACATTACATTAATCACTATTAACCAATGAAATGCAGCTTAGGGAGAAAATGCATGTGGAATGCAGTTACATGTGAGTTGAAAATTAGTGGTGTCACAGATACAGACTGGTACGGCTCTTTATTTTGTGTCCCCCAGTCCTAGAACTGAAGATATCAGCCCACTTGTGATTTCTGGAAGACAGAATATCATGGGATAGTTGAGAGGTGATATTGCCAATTTAAAGAATGCTCAAGGTTGAAATGTAGAAAGAATCAAGATTATGATCCATTAGCCAAACTCTCAGACATACATATCAGAGAAACGAAACATAAGGAGGAGGGTAAAGAAAGTCATGGATGATGAACATACGTATACTCTTTACATGTTATATGTTAATTTGCCAACTTGCTTGCAAAATACACATAGTGACATTAAACATAAGAATAAAGTCTTAATTCTGAATAATACTATAATCTTTCTATTTTACCTCTACTAATCTACTGATTATAATAACTAGCACTTAATAAGCATTTACTTTGTGACAATGCACTGACATTTTTGTATGACTTGAGCCTTAAAAAAAAGAAAAAAAAGATAAGGTAAGAACTATTATTATTCACTTACAGAGGATAAGATAAAGACTTATAAGAGGAAGAGAGACTGTGTTCCCCCCAGCATACTCCACTTTGTATTTTTGCCCTCCTGCTTCCCTTTCACTAGAATAAAAATATATGTCAACTATTTAATCTTTTTCAACATTTTCTTTCTTCCATATTTTAAAATAATATGCTTATATTGTCATTATTTTTATTAGTAGGCATTCATTGTTTAATATTTACTAAAAAAAAGAGGATTTACCTTTTTTTATAACATGTACTCAAAACACACTTTTCTCCCTGTACTTACAAAAAAAAAAAAAAAAAAAAAAAAAAAAAAAGCACTGCTTCACAGATGATGACATTCCTTTCTTTATACATATATATATTTCTTCTTAGAGTTAATAATTGACTGTTATTTTGCTTTAGTTTTGAATATTCTTTTCTCCAATTCAATTTCAAAATTTCTAGGAGAAATGCTCTATCAATACATAAAGACATCTTAAGTATATATTAGGCATAATGTAAGAGTTCACTTTTTATTCTTTTCAGAAATATTGACCATGAAACTGGATGTCTTCCCACAACAGTTTTGAATGGTTATTTCTAAGCTTTCTCCACAGTTTTTCTGCTGGTAGTTTGATTAATCATCCTGATCATTATCTCTCAAGTTTTTGAAAAACTCTTTAAAAATTCAGTAAAATATCAAGTATTGCATTTGTCCCATTCTTTCTATTCTCCTTCTAAGACTACAGTTATATGTATGTTTGAAATTTTCAAGGGGCACCTGGGTTGCTCAGTTAGTTAAGCACCTGACTCCTGATTTCAGCTCAGGCCATGACCTCCCAATTTATGAGTGTGAGCCCCACATTAGGCTCTGAGCTGACAGCATGGGGCCTGCTTGGGATTCTCTCTGTCTCCCTCTCTCTCTGCCCCTCCCCATTCCCTCTCTCTCTCTCTCTCAAAAATGAATACACTTAAGAAAAAAAAGATAACCTACTGATGCAACATTTAGATTGTAAATTATGCAGAACAAGAATTCAGAAATTCAAATGTAAATGTCCTTAATATATAATATGTTAGGAACAATGCTCATCTGAAAGATAAATAAAATAAGATTTATAAATAAACTAAGATAAATAAACTAGGAGTTTTAGAAATCTATGAGACAGAATTTAAAAACTGTGTATATCTTGCAAAGAATAAAAAACATTCCACTGTACATCTAAAATACTGCTTATTATTTAACTTCCCATATCTTAAAATTAAAGAATGATTTAATAAAACTTTTCTGTGGAAAATTACATAATTACTTGTAAATGATTATTAAGTAAATGATGTCAAATATAAAAGTTGATAAAAGAGGGTACACTTATTTCCCCTAAATGTATTTTAACCCAGTAACTTGTTTTTGTTCTCCTATTTTTCACATCTTACACCTAATCAATGACATTTCTCAAGTTTTGTTTGTAAGGTAAAATTAAGTAAATTATAGAGCAAATATCTGAATAAAGGTGAATCTTAATATACAGTGGATCCTAGCATTTCATTTTAAAATTTCTCTTTCCAGCTAAATACAATAAAGAATAACCTTAAAAACTCACCTACTGATGTCCAGTGGTAGCTCAATCTTACAGCCTGTGGGCTTTTCTCTAAGAAGCCCACCCATACTCACTTCCACTGGTTGGATTAATTTCTTACCAAGATTCAGTTCTGTATTCCTCAAAATTATCTATGCAAGGTGTACTTTTTATTGGAACTATAAGTTTTAATTAGAGTCTATTTAAAACAATGAAACATGAATGCACAAATAAAATTGTTGTTACTATCAAAACCAAGTTGGCACTTGGCAGAAGCTTGATGAAAAAAGTACTAAGGGGGGCACCTGGGTGGCTCAGTTGGTAAAGTGTCAGACCCTTGATTTTGACTCAGGTAATGATCTCACAGTCTGTGGAATCAAGCCCTGTGTTGGTCTCTGTGCTGTCAGCCTGGGATTCTCTCTCTCCCTCTCTCAAATTAAACAAATAAATAAACTTAAAACTTCAAAAAAAGTCTTAAGAGGTTAGGTATGGATAAGAAAACAGTGACTGTTCTGTACGAACTTTTTAAACATCATCCAGAAAAACGTGCACTCAGATTTGCAAGTATCTTTAAGTTCACATACACACACTTACACATGCCCAAATGAATACAAAGTAATGCATCAACATATCACTGGGAAGGCTAGCTGTCTATTTTCTATTATCTTATTTGAAAATTTCCTATAATTTCATGCATTACTTTTACAATATGGGAAAAACACCTATTACTGTTTGTAAAATTGAAGGAATGACACTTTTATAGTTCTTTTAAATTTGAAATTTGGATTATATCCAGTGTTTGTGCACTTTTTGTGTAAAAGGCCACTATTAGCCACAGTGTCATGGACAAAATTATACAAAATAAAAACATTATAGGCATAATTAATATATTTTTCTCTGTGAAGGTATAATACCATTTATGTATTTATATAAAATTTTTGCACAATTGGTTTTAGATGGCTTACAATAATAAATATAGCAATATATATTCAGAGAAAAGAAATCAGGATAAAATATATAAAGCTGAGTTCAGAAGTACACATGGCACCTAACACTTTTAAGTTAATAGAAGGGGGTCACACATGAACTTCCTTGCAAGTAGATCAAAGAGAAAATAGCATTAATTACTGGATTCCCTACAGAAAGGACTGAGAGGTCCCTAAGTATGATTTCAAACAGTAGCATATAAAAATAACACTGTTGGTCTACATCATTTTCACAATTATTATCACTTCTTTCTTATTAATAAAAGCACTTCTCTACCTTGTATAGAAAATTTTGAAATAGAAGTTTTACACTAAAATGTTGTACTACACAGAGCTCAGTCCTATATGAAAACAATACTACTTGTATGCATATAAAGCAACAATCCAAACATGCCAAGTACATACAACTAACAGATATAAAGAAATCAAATTATATAGAAAGTTTTGTGTTGAAGCTTAAACTATTACAGCTACCTAATACGTGTAGTTAAACTACATGTTACATGTAGTTAAACCACATGCTACTTTAAACAAAGATATAAGTATCTGGATATTACTTTTAGAGCCATTTTCACTCTTAGGAGTTGCAAGCTTTTAAATACAGTTCTGAGTGGGAATCTTGTAATACAAAGTAACATAAAATGACAACCTCTAAAAGTGTGTATTATATTTATCAAAATTAAAAATCTGTTAAAACAATCCTTCTTACAGCATGGCAAGTGAGAAATAACATGCATACACATAACTTAAAACAGAAAACATCTGTTCTATATTTCATGAGGAGATCATTATTGAAAATATAGGTCAATTAATTCTTTGTTAGTTTTTCACTTTTCAGGGATTACTTTAGACCCCCAGATTCTATTCAAGGAAGTAATTAGTGAAAACAGTGAAATCAATTGTTAAATAATTCTGTCAAAAATAAAGATAAAAAGGAACTGCTCCTAAGTTCAGCTTCTTTTCCCTACTTGGTTTCACTGGACACATATCAAGGCATCGGACATTCATGCTGTAGGCTTCATTGTGCTGACCACATCTCATCCATGCCATCCCCTAGATTCCTGGCAAATGTGACCTCCTTTCCTTTCATAATTGCCACCATCTCAATTTATACCAGGGCCAAGGAAACTATTTTCCAAATGTCTCTTCATTTTAGGTCACTTCTTGAGGATCTATCATCTTTACTATATTCAAAAGTGTTTCATTACTCACACCTAGCAGTAAAAGGTTTGTGAAGTCAAGTTGGCCTCTAATATTCATAGTGGCATTTATTGCTAACATTGAGTATTGCATTGTTGTACTAATACATTTTTTACATGATGCAACATGACATAATAGATACGCTTGAATGGTGAGATGAAGATAAAATCCTATTTTAAATTGCCTCCTGAGCATGATTACAAATTTGTATCATTAATAATAGTAGGTATTTTTTGTATACACCAAATTGTCCTCTTAATAATTTGTTTTTGGCCAACTTATAGGCAGATCAGATCATAATTGTCTGACCTCATTATACTGGCAACCGACAGTTTATGATTAATTCTGTGGCATTGCTGTCATTTTTGTTGATTGCTTATGCTTGCTTTATTACAATGAACTTCAAATATTTGGTAAAGCATTCGTCCATTTTGCAAAGTTAAGCTTAAAGTTGGATAATAGAATTCATGAATCCACTATCAGGTAGGCATGAATGTCAATAGATACAGTGAACCAAATGCTAGAAGAAATGAAAGATGGACCACCATTTCCACTAGTTTGAAATCCCCACACTCCCCTAAGGATACTTTACTGACTATATATGATATGAAACTGTATGACACCCAGACCAAATTGCCAGTGCCAGATGAACCCATAGAGTACTGCAAAGCTCACTACTATAACACTGTAAATTAAAAACAAACATAAGGAGTTCAAATATTGTGTTCAAGATCTCAATGGATTGTGATGTCCAATGTAATTCTAAAGCACAGATCTGATCGTATCCCTCTACTTAATAAAAATTGGAGGGATTCTCTACTGCTTTAGCAAATTATTTTCACATTTCATATATTCTTATGTTTCCTAATTAATTTTTATATATGTGCCCTCTATTCTAATCACTTAGAAATGTATATTTTCAAAATATATACTGTATCCTCACATTAATGGGTTTCTGTTTAGACTTTACCTTCCATCTTAAATATGTACTACAATTACCATTTCTATCTGTCAAAATGCCTCAATGGAATTTCTTTAGATTTGTTAAATAAATTAATTTCTAATGCATATTTCCTTTGGTCATATATCTTTCATAAAACTAACCATGTAGTGATCAGAAGAGGGTGTGGATTAACACATAGTATAACTATTCCCTCAGCCATATGCAAGAGGCAATGGACAAGTGAAATGAACTGGGATGTTTCCTGTGCCCTAGAGTTGCCCTAGACTAGCAGAAGATCAATACCAGGAGCCTCAGGTTCACAATTTCTGAAACGATATGCCTTCAAAATATGGATGTTCAGCAAAATGGCTAAAATATTCTACTGATCAATATTCTATTGATAAAATTAAATAATGGTACTTTCAACTATGATTTTTTTTCCCTTAACTTGAAGCATTTTGTTTCACCATAGCTATTCCTTAAGCCGTTGGTACCCTAATTACTACATGTACTAGAATACATAATTTCTCTTTCAATTTGTTTTAGTTACTTAAGGTTGAATATAGTTGAATGTCACGTATCTCAAAGTACAGAATGATTTCTGGGAGTGAACAACTGTGAGAGCCCATCATATTCTATGCTAGTAATCAACAACATTTTTCTATAAAGGTACAGGCAGTAAATGTTTTAGTGTTTGTGGATCATAGGGTATTGGTTGTAATTATTCAGCTCCAATGTTGTAAATCACACATAAACAAATGAACCTGGACATATTTTAATACATTTCTGTCTACAGACACTTAACTTTTAATTCAATATACTTTTCATATGTCAAGAAATATTCTTCTTCTTTTGACTTTTTTCCAAGCATTGAAAATGTTTAAAAGCATCCAGAGCTCAAGAGCTGTACAAAAACAGTCATTGGACTGCATTTGAACCATGGTCCCTAGTTTACCACCCGTTGTTCTAGGTCACTGGTATCCAAATCAGTTGTGCTTCTGCCCAATGCACTAATTTGTGAGATAAATCAGAAGTGAGGAGGTAAGACTCCATAAGAGAATAGTATCGCTTTTAACTTCTTTTTGTTTACTTGCTTGCTGGGTTAATTTGGTAGATACGTGTGGAAATACGGTTCCAGTGCTATTTTTTTCTTTTCTTTTTATTATTATTATTTTTGAATACTACTGTTCTGAAAAAAAAAAAAAAGAACTAGGCATCTGAATAGGGTGAAGTCGGAAACACAAATAAGAAGCTTACTTGAAGGATAAGCTTAGTTACTTCTAGTATCTGTTTTAACTGAAATAGCTAGGCCAGATGGAAAGACATTGGCATAGTCAGGGTAGCTTGGACAGACAAAATGGCTAAGGTTAGAGAAGCCAAGCCTACCTTGAAGAGTGGCTAGAGCAGCAGAATGCATAACTGGGTCAAGTGGAGTAGCTCTGGGAACAGATGTGGTAGTTGCATAAAAGTCATCTTGGAAAAGTGAATTTTGAGGGACAAAAAGTAGAGTGAGGGATACTTTTTTTTAAAAATTATTTCTTGTAAATGTTTGTTATTTTTTAGAGAGAGAGAGATTGAGCAAGGGAAGGGCAGAGAGACGGGGACAGAAGATCCATAGGGGGCTCCACACTGACAGCAGGGAGCCCAACATAGGACTCAAACCCATGAACTGTGAGATCATAACGTGGACCAAAGTTGGACACTCAACTGACTGAGCCACCCAGGCACCCCTGGGATCCTGTTTTTATTTATTTTTAAAATTTTTTTAAAAAATATTTATTTATTTTTGAGAGAGAGAGAAAAGCATGAGTGGGGGAGGGGCAGAGAGAGAGAGAGGGAGACACAGAATCGGAAGCAGGCTCCAAGCTGTCAGCACAGAGCCTGACATGAGGCTTGAACTCATGAACTGGGAAGTCATGACCTGAACTGAAGTTGGACACTCAACCGACTGAGCCACCCAGGTGCCCCTCCAGGGATCCTGTTTTTAAACATACCCATCTGAGTGGCTCAGTCGGTTAAGGATCCAAATTCAGCTCAGGTCATGATCTCATGGTTTGTGGGTTCGAGCCCTGTGTTGGGATCTGTGCTGACAGCTTGGAGCTCAGAGACTGGATCCTGCTTCAGAGTCTGCCTCCCTCTCTCTCTCTGCCCTTCCCCCGCTTACACTCTCTCTCTCTCTCTCAAAAATAAATAAACATTAAAAAAAATTAAATGCAGGGACTCAAAGCTTCCTTTGCTTGGATTTATTTATTTACTTACTTAATGTTTGTTTGTTTATTTTTGAGAGAAAGAGAGAGCATCAGCATGGAGCCTGACATGGGTCTGAATCTCGGAATTGCAAGCTCATGAAATGAGCTGGAATCAAGAGCCACAAGCTTAACCTACTGAGCCACCCAGGCACCCCTCTTTGCTTGGTTTTAAATGAACTTAGCTCTGGCATCTGAAAAATATTGCAATTCAACCTACCAAGACTGTAAGCTCCTTGTGTACAGACTCACATTTATTAACTATATATTTTCTATGTGTCTACTAAGTATTTTAAATGCAATGATACTAATTTTTTTTTCAAAGGTGATTGAATGAACTATTAGAACAATATAAAGAAGGCTTGTGCAACAGAACCCACTTTAATGATGAACAAAACCAAACTGCTAAGAAACTACATTATCACAGTAATCAAGCTGTAAATTTGAAACAGAATAAAAGACCTGGTTTCCCAATTTTTGTTCATATGGATCAAGATAATACTAAACAACAATGAACTTTAATTTCAAAAGCTCACTTGGTTCTAATATGTTTCAGGACATATTCTCAAAGCTGATAAATAAGAGGAGATATATTTTGACTTTATGGCAGCAATTTGAATATCCTTCCTATTTTCCAAATACTAACTGGTCAGGCTATTAAACTGGTGAAATCTAAGAAATTACCTTGTCCATTTTAATATAGTTGAAGATACCTTGGCTGAAGAATTACTAAGTGGCACACAGAATCTCTTTTCTATCTGTGATTAAAAGGAAGGAACAACATAAAAAAAAAAAAAATCTGGCAGATAGGAAGGAAAGAAAGAAGGAAGGAAGGAAGGAAGGAAGGAAGGAGAGAAGGAAGGAAGGAAGGAATGAGGGAGGAAAGACAAGAGAGGAAGTAAGGAAGTATGGTAGTTTACTGTATTTCAAATATTTAGGAACACCTTTTGAGTAAGAAAACAGAAGCTCTGAATTCTAGAAACGTATTTACTCTCTTAAAATTACAAGGCAAATTGGGAAGTCAAAGAGCATATATGACTGACAGCTTTTGAGAGTTTTTCTAGCTTTCCTCCCAATGGACCCAATTTTGTCTCCCTGATTTAAGCTACAACACAAAATAATAGTTTGTTGTCATTTTCAGCTTTAAATTACTTGACCTAACTAAAGGCTAAGATAAAGATGTAAAATCAAGCCATTGAATTTGAGGCAAGATTTCACCTTTGAGGTTACTACAGCAATTAGCACTTCTACTATTATGTTAAAAATCACTTAATAGGACACCACTAAAAATATAACCCCTGCAAATCACAGTATTTTCTTATGTTTTCATTGAAATGCCATGTGATATAAGAGAAAGTAATTTTGCAGTACTCTAGAGTCTAATTTACTTTTTTAACAAGTGCCATGCTGAACAATGTTCCTTGACAAAAATAAATGGTTCTTTCACAGACACTTTCAAACAAGGCAATATACTCAAACTTGTGGAAAATATTTAAAGAAAGATATATCTTGACATTGAAATATTTTGGGTGATGGCCAAAATATATGGGACAGGTGATTTTTAACATATAAAGGAGTCCCTTGCATGTCACCCTGATAAAATGTGGGCATGATGGGAGTTCAGAGCTGATGGCCAACAAAGGATTCTTCAAAATGTCTTTGATGCAAAAAGGCGACTTTATCAAAGCATGGGGACAGGACCTGTGAGCAGAAAGAGCTGCACTGGGATTGTGAAGAGTGACTGGTTATATAGTATGGATTTGGGGGAGGTAAAGTCAAGAGGAAATTTCTTAAAGGGATTTCCATTGCTAAAGACTCACAGATTACTGGAGGCCTATATTGTCAAGCTAAGGATGTTTCTCCTTCCAGCAAAGCATTAACATTAAGACGATTTCTGGACATTAGGCTATTGATAAGATTGTCCTTCTCTTTTTATTGTACTAAGATATTGGTAAACTGATGGAGACTCTGTCAGTTTAACCATTTGGTTTCTGTCCTTTCCTTTGTTCTTGGTCAGCCAAGGGCTCCTGAAGAATATTACACATCTCACCTTAGATGGGGGTGGGGTGGGGTGGGGAGGGGTGGGAGGGGGCAGGTGAGAGCGGCAGTGCTACCTTGTGTGTGGCCCTCAGCTTTCCTTATGGTCCCTCATCAACTCCACCTTCCTTTACTTTGGACACACCATTTTCATTCTACCACCTATACTAATTTGCTGAAAATTAAATGGTAAAACTAGAAAAAAAATAAAAGAACTTGTACATTTGTGTAGCATGTGGATTTAGAAATGAAAAAGCAATTTGACTACACGAAATATATGAACATTCTGTCCAGGAAAACCCTTTCTTACAATTTAGAAGGTTTCCTCTTCATTTGGTCACATTGCTTAAGGTTCTTCTCTTAAGAGACACATCTCAATTAACAAAAAATCCATTGAAGCTGGAGAAATTGTTGTCACTATTAGTTATCCATATACTTGTATACAAAATTTCATCAGATGACTGAATTTTGCTAAGTTTATATGCCCTAAAATAGCTTTGATTTTAGTTTACATGTTTCAGATCTGAGGAATCATGTGATTTTAGTTAAATAGGCTTCTTGCCTCAGGGAAGGACAAATTTGGGTAAAGCAGCAGGGTGGAAGTCTTAAGGCAATTGTTTTCAAAGTGTGGCGCTGGGCCAATAACATCAACATCCACTGGGAACTTGTTAGAAATGCAAATTACTGGGCCCCACTTTTTCCTGGTGAACCAGAAATTCTAAGGGGGTGGGGAGCAGAGATCTGAGTTTAACAAGACTTCGAGATGATATCAACACATGATTATTTCTGGAAAGCACCAGTTTAGGGCAGTGGGAGAGACCCAGGGGACTTGAGAAGAAAACCATTAGGAGGTAGGTAATAAACACAGAAAGCAGGACAACTTTCCTTATTTCAAAAAAATTTCCAAGGATTGGGGTGCCTGGGTGACTCAGTCGGTTAAGCGGCCGACTTCGGTTCAGGTCATGATCTCGCGGTCTGTGAGTTCGAGCCCCGCGTCGGGCTCTGTGCTGACAGCTCGGAGCCTGGAGCCAGTTTCAGATTCTGTGTCTCCCTCTCTCTGACCCTCCCCCACTCGTCTCTGTCTCTTTCTGTCTCAAAAATAAATAAACGTTAAAAAAAAAAAACTATAAAAAAAAATTAAAAACAAAATTTCCAAGGATTTATTGGGCATTGGGATATCTCAGCATACCAGGCAATGTTCTCCTTTGAGATCAGTCTAGGAGGAAAGAAGATTAACTGAGGCAAATAACGGGCTCTGATATCCTAACCATCTCTGCTTCTGAACACTGAGTGTAGGTGCTTTGTGCCTCTTCCAGCTTGTCTCGTTCATATTACACTGCCCTCCACAAGAAAAATCACATGTGAGGTACAGTGAACTTGCCAAAGAGATGTGATGTGGTCATTAGAGCACCCAACTATAGTCCTGCAGTGTCTTAGGGCATCAGAGACCTGGTCTTGGGTACCTCAATCCCTGGTCTGCCATCCCATCTTCAGATTTTAACGACTATTCTACCTCAAGACTATTATGCTTCTATCCTCAATGTGTCTTCACTTGGCATTCAGCAGCAATTCTCGCCTGGTTTGACTCTGAACTTAAACTCAAGTATTCCTTCTTCATTCCTTTAGCTCATGTATAACTGAGGCTTTCACTCTGCCCCTTGATCCTCTGAGCTATGATAATTTCCTTTTTCTGAACTATAATAACTTGACTTGACCCCATTGCAGTCAACCAAGCACAGCCCAAATGTCACCCTCCCCATGTCTCTACTTAGTTTTTAACTCTAGCTTCCCCAACCTTTCTAATCCTATTTATTCTCAGTATGACAGGAGAAGACAGGATTCAGTAGGCAGAGAAAGACTAGGGCCTGAGGTCTCTGGGTGGGGAAAAACACCTATTTTGGAACAATGCTGGGAGTGTCTGACCACAGCAAGCTCCCTCAGGCATAAGGTTCCTCTTAAAAATATAACAGACCCCACCTACTCCCACTAAGGTTCCCCTCAGGAATTTGACAAAAGACCTAAGTATGGCCTAGACCACCCCTCATACAATGGAAAGGAGCCAATCTGGAATGGGCGACCCAGTACCTAGAGCTATCAAGCCAATAAGGATAGAACCTGAGAAGGAAAAAGGGGGAAGAGAAGGGAGAAGACTGACCAGAAGCTAATTCCCATTGTCCTTGGGAATTCATTTTTGAATGTCCCCTCTTTGTAAAGATAGCTTTCATACTATTCTTACTTTCTAATCTCATATTCTAATTAACTTTTGCCTGCTGCTCATTTTGTGTCCACCTCTTTGTGGTAAATCCTGCAACATCATCACACTACTTTTAGTGACTAGTTTATCACTAGACCAAGGGCCAACTCATTTTCACAAGAATTAGCTGATATTTCTCCCATCTATCCTTGTGGTCTCCACTGACAGATGTGACTATCAGAGAGAACTTTGTTTTCTTTACAGAGAGCACCCAAAACCATTAGCCTCTGTATTTGGACCTTCAGTAGGCTCCAATTTCTAAATTTGGTAAATTCTATGCTCCTTCTATAAAGAAAAAGGATAGATAGTTGTAGATCATCAACTATATAACTAGATCCAGGAAATACAGTCCTACTATGCTACTTACAAGAAATATAACACTGAAGCAGAGGGAGAAAATGCATTCAATGAATTTACATCTTTGGAAGGTTACAAATACTAATAAAATCATAATATCAATTATTTAATCACAGCTATTATATATACTGTAAGGGGGACACATAAGATATAATAGAAAAAAAAAAATTTTAAGACTGAAACTTATTTAGGGTCCAGTAACATTTCCTTGAAGAAGTAGGATTTAAGCAAAGATATCTAAAATAAATAAGAATTACCTATAAAAAGCTGAATATTGGGTAAGAGGTGTGGCAATCCAGAGTTTATATAAATACGTTCAGGCAACATATTTACATCATGCTTTCAAAGAAGAGAAAGAAAGCACAGAATGTAGAGACTGAGGAACAGTCTTCCTGTTGCAACAAATTATATAAGGCTGTTAAAACAGGCAAAAAGGAAATAGATCATGTATGAATAAAAATACCATTTAGTTTTTCTTCCAAGTATAGCTAGGAATCATCTAACCCTTGCAAGTCAAAGTGTCATCCATGAAGCCCTGGTATCAATGAGAACTTGTTAGAAATACAGACTCTCTGACTCCATCCAGAGTCATTTTACAAATCTTCCAGTGATTTAAGTGCACTCTAAAGTTTAAGGAATACTATAAAGATGTAAACAGGAATAACATCAACTAATTTAGATATTGTAACATCAAGGCTATATGAACTCCAGATTTGGTAATGAGTAGGTAAAAAGAGTGTATTCAGAAAAGCCAATTAATGTTCAGTTTTTTGGAATATAATATTGCTGTGGACTAAAGGATTATTAGTATAAATGACTGGCTTGAAATATATTAAGGAAGTTAATTTCAGGACTTGGGGATTGGCCAGCCAATGAAGGATGAGGCTGAATGAGGAGTTACAGATGGCTCCAAAGGTTTCTTCCCCACCAAATGATACTGTCATCACTGACAGAGAATTCTGCAGAAGGAACAGATCTTATAGACCATACTGGGCATGTACAAAAATTTCATGTTAAGAAAATTAATACCTAATATTTAGAGGATTTTACTGTTCAAAAAAGTGTTTTCCCACATATTATTTTACTTGTTTCTGATATGGGAAACAAAGGCAGAAGGAAATGGCAGATAAATTTAAATTTCTGTATAGCCTGCAGCCCATTGGCAAAGACTTGAGGCAGGCAGAGTAAAACATTTCTCCAGGAACTCCCTCTGTCTTAATGCTAATGCTTTGCTAGAGGGAAAAACAACCTTAGCTTGACAATAGCTAGGCCTCCAGGATCCTGTGAGTCTTCTTCACACATGACAATCTCATTGGAAACTTCCCCTGGACTTTACTTCCCCCAACTCCATACTATATAACCAGTCTCTCCTCATGGCCCTGAGTAGCTCTTCGTGCCTGCCAATCCTGTACTCTTACTTTAATAAAATCACCTTTTTGCACCATAGATGTCTTCTAGAATTCTTTCTTGACTGTCAGCTCCGGACTCCACAAAAAACCCCCATCACCCCCAAAACCTCATCAGTTTCTACCATCATCCCACTTAAGGGTGAGATTGAAGGGCAGAAGCAGTGTAAGAACGTTCTTGCAACAAGAAAAACAAGTACAAAGATGTAAAGGGGTAACAGTAGAAGCAAGCAGGTCAAAGGGCTCTTGCCAGAAGAAAGAGGGTGCTCATTTGGACCAGGATGAGAGCCGTGGATATGGATCAAAATAGGCAGCTCTATTCTTCAAATAGAACTTACAAGACACATGAATGAAGATGGCACCCACGAAGACGTGTTGAGTTGAAGACACAATCTTAAAATCATGAGACAGGTCAAGTCTGGCAATGTAATAAACAGGCCTTGTTCAGAAGTCATGATGAGACACTGACTAAAAGAGATTGGCTAAAACAAAACCATAACCAGAAACACAGAAATAAGCACTGAGTTACTCCAAAAGTTTGAGTCAAAGTAGAAAAGAAACTAGAAAAGGACTGTATTTTCTTGGCCATTTATATAATAACATAGATTCTTTTTAGTTAATAAACAGTAGAATTTATAATCATTTAATCATTTTCAAAACTTGAAATAAGTAATAGAGTCTTACCATTAAAATATTTGTAAAGTTTTTTCTCCTAAAATATGTGTTTGTACATTTTAGTTTGTATAGTTTGCATTTCAGTTTGTATATGCCATTTATGACATTATAGCTGTATACCTTGTTGCTTAGATATTACTTCATAAATCATATATTGGCAATGATTTAAGAGTAATATATTTACAAGACTAAACTAGAATTTTTCTGACAGCAATGCATGAATAAAAACTATTTCAAATATTTCTTTGTTTTATTTTTCTTTCTATAATATGTAAATATTAAATATACATTTGATTTTATATTACATTAATTTCTATTAAATAGCATATTTAGCTTTATTTGGTCACTAATTTTTAAGTTTCTTGAATTTGTACTTATTTATTTTTATTTGTTTAATTTTATATCAGACAAAAATGCAATCCCACAAGAAGAAACGTAATAAACATTGCCTATGAAAGGGAGAATTTCCATGGTTAAGTTGTAAATGATGAACTGTGAAACAGTGTCAAGGAGCAGGAAGAAAAGCTATTGCCCAAATAAGAATAGACAGAAACAGAGTGCTCATGGCTATAGAACATGCAGAAAAAAGACTGTAGCCTGTACTGAAATTCTCATCACCTAAAACTGTCAGCCAAACCATTTTAGGAATATTAGTAATATTATAGGAGGAAAAAATAACCTAAAAGTGACTACAAATGATCAAACAACAACCCAGAATACCAAATGTTCAGAAAGTTTTCACTGAAGGATGAGCTATTATTATGAGTGTGGTTTGAAGAAAAATACTTTCATCCACAATGTATGATATCCCAAATCTAATATCAGGAATACAAAAGACTTATTGTGGATTATACAATTAAAATAATAGAAACAAAAGCAGTAACAACAATAATAATATATGGCAAAATTATCTGGCCTGATTCCATGACTTCTTTTGTTTGACAAATACATTTATTATTACAGGAATGAAATTACTATCACTTTTTAAAAAACTTCTCACATGGGCTCAGTGTGGATCTTATAAATGATACAAGAGTTTTGGAACCTGGACAAAGTACTTCACAAAGAAAGAGAAAAACCAACAGATGCTGATTTCACCATAGGATACTATGTCTGACACTCATCTTCCCTTAAGGAAATGAACAAAATGAAAGAATCATCGTAGTCATTCAACAGAGCAAAACTAAATGTCTTTGCAAAGAGATCCTTCTTCTGTACATGTGTGGAATGAAATTATGAGTACTGAGAATTTTTAATGGTCTACCATTGGAGAATCTATAGTGCATTCATCAAAGTTTCTCTCTCGGACAACAAATTATAAACATGAAGACAAATCGAAGGCCTGAAATCATGATTTTGTTTTTCAAAGTTTTCAAATGTCTTAATAGGACCCAGAGTAGGAAAACCCCCAAAGTAGTCAATGGCAGGGCAGCCGCGCAAAGTGAAAAGTATCCGGATTGTACATGTTTACATTCTTACTTCATTCACTAAAATCTTATGAAGTTTTGTTAACTCATTTTTTTTAATGAATTGTTTTTTTGAGAAACATATATGTGAATGATGTGGCTATAATGCTCAGAATTTTTCAGTCATCTGTTCAATTAGAATCATTTTCAATTTTAAGGGTAAATGATTGACTCTAAGCTCAATTTAACATTAATGATATATTTTTATAACTGAATCTAAACTTTCCATTTAATGCTTGGAAGAAAAATAAAACGTTTTATCTACATTTTTAAAAATATGAATATGAACTCTTTCATTTTGCAATATAATCTGGAAAAATAACCCATTTATAACACTGATTTTATAATCAATATATTCTAAGGTCCAAATATCAATCTAATAAATACACAGTGGAAATATAACTTGCTTGTAATTTGGATGCTATTAGAATTTTCTAAAATTATATATATGTTTACATGTATTTATTTTAAAAAGTAACTATCTAGAGAAAAAGTGGTAATTAACTGAAAAAAATAAGATAGAAGAGGAAAATACTATAATGCCCATTTAAATAATTCGGAAGAACAGCAGAAATCCATCTGCAAGAACATGAATGTTTCTCTACTATATCAAAGACACAGTTTCTCAGCCATATGGAAGAAAGAACAAGCAAAAAAAAAAAAAAAAAAAAAAAAAAAGGTGAATCTACATTGAGAAAAAAAAAGAAACTCAGATTAAATTTTTGGAGAAATTTTTATCATGAAAGACTACAACAAGATATAGGGGCACGTACAAAATCTCTTTGGAAGACTTTAAGAAATTATAGACAGTCATCTCAAATTGGAAGTTAATGCTGTATCCAGACAAATTATTTTCTTTCAGTTCTACTTTTCGTTACTACTATTACTACAACTACTACTATTAATTTAACTTCCCTTTCAAATCGAGATGCCCTTATATTTGCATCATGAGATTTCGGTAATTTCTGCTTCAGTACTCATAACTTTCCCTTGTTTTGACTAATGCCTATTAGTTGTTGTTCACTCTCTGTAAAATTAAAACACACATAGAGAAGACAATGTTTCTTAAATGTTGCAGAACACAGTTTTTCAAAGATTAATTTTATACAAAAACTCCCATTACTCTGACAAAAATAAATAATAATAATGTAAGATATACTAAATGATTTGCTTGGAATCAGCCAGTTAAATCATTGTTTAATATTTACTTATAAAAAATGATTAAGTATAAATTTCATCATTGTGGCATACTAAATTAAAAGAGTCTTTCAAGAACCTTTCACAGTGAATTGTTAATCTAATACATTTTTAAGAGCCATTTTCATAATAATACTTGGGATACTGACAGCACACTTGATAAGGTATTTCTGTACTGGTTTAAAGCATTTTTTGTTCGTTTTTTGTTGTTTGAGTGTCCTTCTTTTTATATTACCATTGTTAAACTTTCTTGAAGAAGTAAATCTCAGATGGCTCTCTGGAAATGCTACATGTAGATGAACCACAAAAACTGCATTTTGTTCAAATCAACCTTGAAAACACAGTAAAACTCTTAAGTAATAAGAATCCTGAATTTTAATGAAAAATGAAAGGGTATGATAATTTCATATATGGTAAATAAGCATAAATTAAAAGAGTAAATCTGCAAAGATAAGGTCTTTTACTTTTTCTTTTACTGAGTTATTTTTTTGGAGAAGGATATATGTGAATGATGTGGCTATAGTGCCCAGAATTTTCCAGTTATCTGTTCAATTGGAATCATTTTCAATTTTAAGGGCAAATGATTGATTCTAAGCTCAAATATATTTTAACCAAACAATTTAAAAGCAAAAGCATGTTAGTCATTTTTTGGATTAAATGACTGATTTTATTTGCATGCAAAAATTTCTGAAAACTATCTATTAGCCATCGGTAATACCTGGAAGAATTGCCCAGATAAAAGAAATGTGTACCAAATAACAAAACCTGAATTACATGTCAGGTTAGCAATTATTGATGAGAAAGAAAGCCAATGGGCATTAGTTGGTCTATATGCTTCAAAACTTACAGCTTTTATTATCTCTCATGCTCTAATATATTTAAGAAAATATAATGACTGTAAATACTTTAGGGTGAAATAAATTTGTTTTTAGTGGCTTTGATAAGTTGATCATGAAGTATGGTTTCCAATATTTAGGGCAAGAACTTCTCGAAAGTTATGAATTGTTCTTACTATAGCTACTCAATTTTAGATTCATATTCTAAAACAAAAAAACAAAACAAAACAAAACAACAACAATAAAATATGAAAGGGAGAAATAAGATTTATCCTTACAGTAAAAGGCAATTTGAATATTGAGCTACATATGTAGAACCCTCAACTAAGCCAATAAATGCATTTTTGTTGTTTGGTAGGACCCAAAGTGGTCAGAAAATAAATATTTGTGCCAATTCTTAGTTTGCAATGCAAATTTTTTGTTAGCAATTCTTAAAAAGAAGGGACAAAATAAATATCCTTTATTCTAGCTATCATTAATTTCTTAACAGACTTTTTTTTTTAAACGTTTATTTATTTTTGAGAAACTGAGAGAGACAGAGAAGGAGCAGAAGAGGGGCAGTCAGAAAGGGAGACACAGAATCCAAAGCAGGCTCCAGACTTCAAACTGTCAGCACAGAGCCAGACTTAGGGCTCAAATTCGCAAACTGCAAGATCATGAACTGAGCCGAAGTTGGAGGCTTCACCCACTGAGCCACCCAGGTGTCCCAAGTGATCACTGATTTTTACATATACTTGATATATAGAGTATGCCTTGAATAAGCTTAAAGAAAAACAAAAAACGTGTAAATTAACACTTTTAAAATTACTTTAAGGTTGGAAAATATAATTTGAAATCCTACCATTTAGCTTTAAGGGTTTGACAAAGATCACCAATCACCAAATGAGTTTCTATATTTCAGAAGAAAAAAAGTAACAATCAATTAAGCAAACATTGCCATAAGTGTTGTCTTTATTTCTTTTTCCCATTTGGATAACTTTCCACACATCAATATTTAATTTATTATTCAATAATTACTTTTGAACTCTTTTTCTTTTTTACTTTTTTTTTTCATTTTTTTTCAATAGAATGCAGATAAATTGAAACATGTAACATTTAAAAAAAATGTGTCCATCTAACAAAGAGAGTTATTTGAAGACATACTTTTGAAAATATTAATACATGTTTGCTCTCTTCAAAAAGAGACACAAATGAAAGGGTGCCTTAGTGGCTCAGTCTGTTAAGCGTTTGACTTGGACTCAGGTTAGTGGGTTGGATCCCCGTGTCGGGCTCTGTGCTGACAGCTCTGAGCCTGGAGCCTGCTTCAGATTCTGTGTCTCCTTCTCTCTCAGCCCCTCCCTGCTCATGCTCTCTCTCTCTCAAAAATGAATAAACGTTGAAAAATTAAAGAAAAAAAAAAGAAACAAATGATATGTAAAGCACATAAGAAAATAAGAACATAAGAACAAAGACAAGTCCAGCAGTAAACTCAGATGCACTTGGAAGTGTTCACTCCACTGGAGAAAACTGCTTATAAAATAACTCATGAATCACGATGAGTATTAGTTACAATTCTGTCTTAATGGATGCATCTCTGAAAACATTTTATTTTCATTTAAACTGGTTATACAGGATGTTTTGTTTGCAAAGCTGCACACATCACAACTTGGAGTAAAGTTCAAGAAAGACTATTCAAAATTTCTAATAATCCCAAATTATATTGGTGCTGCATCTAAATAAATCTAAACACGTAATTTTGGAATTTTAACTATAGGCATAATTTTGAAAATAAATTGTCTTTGGTAAAATAAATTATCTTGTAAGTGTAAACTCTTTCATAAGTTTTTTCTTTTTTTCCCCAAGTTTAGTCTTCTGATTTTAATAAGCAACCTTCAGTTAAAAAGATTAGAGCATTAAAAAAATCCACATAACACTGTTAGATGTTTTTGAATATAATGAAAACAAAATTGGAATTAAACTTTAGGGATTTATAAAATAATTTTATAATATTTAATTACAATTTTCCAAGTATTATAAATGCATATTCCTTTAAATTCTGATTTCAAAGGGTGCCTGGGTGGTTCAGTCAGTCAAGTGTCCAACTCTTGATTTCGGCTCAGGTCATGATCTTATGGTTTGTGAGATCAAGCCCCCTGTCAGACCCCACGCTAACAGCACGGAGCTTGCTTGGAATTCTCTCTCTCCCTCTCTCTGCCCTCCCCCACTCATATATTCATGTGCACGTTTTTCTCTCTCTCAAAATACATAAATAAACTTAAAAAGAATCTGATTACTAATATTTCCCACTAATTTAATAAAACTAACAGCAAAATGACTGTGTGGGAAGACTTTCTCTGGGATGATGTCAATATGGGTTTAATTGATTTCATCTATGTGATGAAAATATATCTCATTTAGATATACATTTTATTGAATTAAGTATCTGGATGAACAAAAATGTAACTGCAATATCGTCTAGTCAGCATAACTAGAATTTATTGCATGAAAACAGTCCAGAGAGTGTGGTTAGGGAAGTAAGAAGAATGACAGGCAAGGAAGACTGACCATGACCACTACTAGCTCGTCTTCTAAGGATGGCTCAGCACATTTCTCTTGGATTAGAAGGTTGTAAAACCCTATGCCTTCTATACAATGTGCAGCTGACTGGCTTAGAAACAAAGTAAACACAAATAAAAGTAGAATGCCTGTCTTTAAAAGGCAGTTCTTTCTAATGCTTCCCTTTGGCAATTTTTAGGTATTTACTTTAAATTTAATAGTTAAGTGTATAAAGGCATAATTTGTGTATAGTGTGTTGCTCACGAGAGCTTTCATTGCAGGAGAACATCCTTGGAGAATTTACAGAATCTTCTTCAGTCAATTGCAATTCTGATGTTCCACATGGTTACAACATTTTTATTTCATTAACACCTAATTTACAAGCACAAACCATTCTAAATGTATCAGAACAGATGTAGGAAATAATTATAATTTAGATTGAAATCTTCATCTCCTAGTCACATATTTTTAATCCATCTATCTTAAGAACAAATTTTAATAACTTATCCAAGAGGATTATAAAGAAATAAAAAAGTTTGTCAATTTAAATAAAAAGGTGCTACAATTTTTGTAATCCATTTCTACCATTTACCTATTATTGCACAGATGTATAATACCCACTATACTGAGGTATATGGTTTATAAGAGACATTGATAGGACAATCTGTACCTATTTAAATATGCTGTTTCATGCAGCTTCTCACCATAGCCCTTGGATATTTAGTTTAATGCTTTGAGAGCTCTTCAAATTTTATTTTCAATTTTCTAAAGGGCGATTATTTTACTTGATTTACTTGGCATTTAATTAGCTACATATAAAAACAAATACAAAAAGGAAATATTTTACCATTATGCAAATACTAAAGCAACTTAGTGTGTTGTATCATCTACCAGGACTATCTTAATCAGTTTAAAAAATCTAGTCAACATAGTCAAAAAACTAACAGTCCCACACCCTATATAGTTTAATTTCATGAATAAACAGAATAACCAATTGCTCTGGACTTGAATAGAAACAACCCACATGATTTGGATGTGCTCATTCAATATCAACTTTCAGTTCTGTGCACTCAGCATGTCTCGTTATTTGTACCCATTAGCCCTTACCTATCCAAATCTGAATGAGAGATGCACAGCTCTGGCATAAAACATAAAAACATGTCTACCTAAAACCACCTTCCTCTTCAATTTCAATTCATCTATCTATATTTTGAATTAGGACTCCTTAAATTTACTCTACTTCCTACTCACATTCTCACTTATTACATGCCCCAAGATGAATAATATGAGGCTGTTCAAAACTGTCTTAGAATGCTATTCTTTCTATTATTGTTTTCTTGGGCTTTATTAAGAATATCTTTATGAACCATCTAACATTAAGCAAGTATACCATATAATTTGCACTATTTTTCTATTAAAATCAATTTTTTTATTTTTTTGTATTAACATCTACTCATTAAGCACCTAAATATGGAAAGATGAAAGAATGAACTTTCACGTATTCAAAAATCTTAGTACTTTATGATTTAAGAGGACACCAAAGAAAGTGTTGGAGAGGGTATACATCTAATTGTCTTTGAAAAGCTTGTCTCAAAGTGAGTGGGTTTTTTTCCCTATAATTTACATTTTGATAAGGTCAACTTTCTCAGAAGCTCTTCATTGTGCTTTGTATAGGTAATGCTGAACAAATGGAAATACAAAGAATGAACGTGTCCCTACCTTAAGGAAAATTACTGCGGGTCTTACTGCCAGACTTCATATGCCTGCAAGATAAGAAGAAAGACATTCAAGAGCTCTTTACATTATGTTAAAAACAAAACAAAACAAAACAACAACAGTATTCTTCAAGTAAGCAAAAACTGAGACGTGGCATTTTTTTCTCAGCAGGTACCTATTTCTAATGAGAAAAAAAAAACAGAAAAGATACCATCACAGTTGTCCATATCACAATAAAATAAACAGAAAAATAATAAGTTGATGAAAAGAAATAGGGTAGTTATGACATAGTTTATGCAGCATAAACTAACCTGAGCTTCTAAGATGATTTTCAAATAGGTGGTATACAATAATCCACAGCACAAAGTAATTTTTCTTACCATCAAGATTAACCTCATTTTCTGTATACCCATCTCATTAGTTGGGATTCACCATTATTTCTTTATTTTAAAATATAATTTTTATGTATAATTTACAATGCTAATGTTGGAATATTTAAGATACTGTATAGCATTTAGTCACTAACTTTTAACTGATCTCCTATAACAGCAAAATATAATGATTACATAGAACTTTGTACCTTGTAGAGCATTTTCATACATTTTATGAATTTTATTAAAAAACACATTGAGAGGCACAGACACTTAGGAAAACAATTTGACAAAAAATGATAGTGATTCCTGAGAAGAGACAAATGTGATAGTCCCTAAGATTGCCTCAAGTGGAGAAAATTACTAGGTTGGGATGCACAAAAACGAAACCCAGTGAGACCATGGTCAAGTCTCCCTGAGTTGAGGAAACAGAATCACAAATTTAGGGAAGCCAAGGTGGCTAGAGTTTGCAGGGCAGAGTAGAGAGGAGAGAGATATACAGAGATAGAACTCTGAAGATCTTTTTAGTGTCCCCTAGGAGTAATCAGGTGATCAGTGTATGCCTGTCAAGGTATTACCCACAGCCAGGAAAAAAAAAAAAAAAAAAAAAAGGGAACCATGCCCAACATTCATTAGGATTAAGAATAGTGGCTGTTCCCATCCAGCTACAGTGGAAAACCTCACAATCTGAGGAATGTTGATTAGAATATTATGAAGGGTCTTGCCTCAGTAGAAAAGAAGATTAATCCTAAAAGAAATGTAGTTCTTATCCCATCTAACAAAGTTGAAAAATAAGACCCCAAAGGATCAAGTTGTTTCCAACTAACTTAACCATGTCCTCAACAAAGCTCAAGGACATTTACAGGAATTTATATAGGATGTAAAATTATACAGCAACCAAGAAGTTTGTCAATCTCTTGATCAAGTATGAAAGATCAAAGGGGTTCACAAGTAATTCCATCTAATCATTAAAAAAAGAAAAAAAAAGTGATTCTCACTCTCATTGTACAACTCACCACGTTTAATGGCTTTGTAAAATAACACACCAAGAAACTATTTCAAGAAAAATATTTCCTAGTGGTATTATTTTTCCCTCTAAATTTTGTTTTTGTGATTTTTTTTTCAAAAATTTTAATGCTTATTTATTTTTGAAGGAGAGATCAAGCATGAGCAGGGGAGGGGCAGAGACTGAGGGAAACACAGGATCTGAAGTAGGCTCCAGGCTCTGAGCTATCAGCACAGAGCACAACATGGGGCTTGAACTCACAAGCTGTGAGATCATGACCTGAGCCGAAGTTGGAAGCTTAACCAACTGAGCCACCCAGGGGTCCCTGTTTGTGTGATTTAAATAACCCAAACAGGTCAATTTCATTTTTAAGCATTTATTTAAGAACATATTACTTTTTATGAAATATTTGAAACTTATCTCCCTGCATCAAAGTGTGGTACATAGTTCTGGCAATTGGGGAAGAAGAAGAAGAAGAAGGAGGAGGAGGAGGAGGAGGAGGAGGAGGAGGAGGAGGAGGAGGAGAGGCAGAAGAAGGAGGAACAGGAGGAGGAGGAGGGGAAGAAGGAGGAGAAGAAGGAGGAGAAGAAGGAGAAGAAGAAGAGGAGGAGGAGGAGGGGGGGAGGAGGAGGAGGAGGAAGAGGTAGAAAGATGAAGAAGGAAGAGGAAGGAATAAGGAAGAAGGAAGAAAAAGTAGAAGGACAAAAAGGAGAAGGAAAAGAAGGAGAGGAAGAGATGGCCAAACAGAAAAGCACTTAAGGATTTAAAATTTATAAAGAATGGTACTAGGCATCATAAATTTAACATTTACATAATTCTTAGACAACTTCCTAATCTATGGTACCAGAATTCAGGTGACTAACACAAGTAACTTTTAGTGTTGGTTCTGTGATTAACTCAACAGATTAATAATAGTTAATGTCCTCCTCTACGTAGTTCAAGCATCCTATTGTTTATACTACATCAAATAAATGCATCCTTATTGCACAATTTATAGTATAACATACTTGTAAAAAATAAGTCCATGAGTCACAAAAGTAAATACAAAGAATACCAGAAAATATTTTAAATTCAATTAAAAATAGAACCACAATATATCAAAAGTTATGGCATGCAGCTAAAGCATTCCTTAGAGGAACTGTCACATTAAATGATTATATCAGCGAATAACAGAAGTTTCAAATTAATTACCTGTGCTTCCACTTTATGAAATTAGAAAGAAAAAAAAAATAGAAAACCAACACCAAAGCAAATAGCCAAAAGGAAACAATAAAGATATGTGCAAAAGTCAGTAAAACCAGAAAGCTGTGCAGGAAACTCAATGTGAACAGAAGCTATCTCTTTCTTTTCTTTATTATTTTAGAGCAATTTTAACAAAATTGGCTGGAAGGTAAAGAGTTCCCAATATAATCTCTACCCCAAAACAGGCAGAGCCTACCCATTATTAATATCACTCATTAATGGTACATTTTTTTTTCCAAGTATGAACTACCCTGATACATCATAATCACCCACAGTTTACTTTAGGGTTTACTCTTGGTGTTGTCCCATGAATTTGGACAAATTTATAATGACATATATCCATTCTTATAACAGCACACAGAGTATTTTCACTGCCCTAAAAACCTTTGCTGCTCCACCAATTCATCCTCTCTTCCGCCCAATCTCAACAACCACTGATCTTTTCATTGTCTCCAGATTTACCTTTCCAAATTGTCATATGATTGGAATCATATAGTACATATAGCCTTTTCAGATTGTCTTCTTTCACTGAGTGATATATATTGAAGGTTCCTCATGTCTTTTCATGGCTTGATAGCTCATTTTTTTTTTAACATTAATGAATATTCCATTGTCTAGATGTACCAGTTTATTTATCCATTCACCTACTGAAGGACATGTTGGTTGCTTCTAAGTTTTGGAAATCATAAATAAAGTTGCTACAAACATCTGTATGCAGGTTTCTGTGTAAACATTAGTTTTCAACTCCTTTGGGTAAATACCAAGGAGGGCAAGTGCTGGATTATACGGTAAGAGTATGTTTAGTTTTGTTAACAAACTGCCAAACTCTCTTCCAAAGTGACTATACCGTTTTGCATTACCACCAGTAATGTATGAGAGGTCTTAATGCTCCACATTCTCCCCAGCATTTACTATTGTCAGTGGCCTGGATTTGGGGAATTACAGTGAGCATTCAGTGATTTCACATTGTTTTAATTTGCACTTCCATGATGACATATTATGTGAGACATATGTTTACATGTTTATTTTCAATCTGAGTACCTTCTTTGGTGAAGTGTTTTATGATTTTTGGCTCATTGTTTTCATATTGATGAGTTTTAAGAGTTTTTGTACATTTTGGAAAAGAGTTTTTATCAGGTGTGTCTTTTGGACATGTTTTCTCCCAGTCTTGTCTTCTGATTCTCTTGATACTGTTTTTCACTGAGAAGTTTTTAATTTTAACAAAGTCCAAATTATCAATATATCTTTCATGGATCGTCCTTTCCGTGTTGTATCTAAAAAGGCATCACCATACACAAGACCATTTAGATTTTCTCTTATGTTATCTTTCAGGAGTTTTACAGTGTTGTGTTTTGTAAAGAGTGTAAAGTTTATGTCTAGATTCTTTTTTATCTTTATTTTTTGCATATGGATATGGAGGTGTTGCAGCACCATTTGTTGAAAACACTTTCTTTGCTCCTTCATGTTTCCTTTTCTCCTTTGTCAAAAAATCAATTGATTACATTTATGTGGGCCGATTTCTGGGTTCTCTATTGTCCTCTACTGAACAATTTGTCTGTTCTTTTGCCAATATCACACTTTCTTGATTCCTGCAGCTTTATAATAAGTCTTAAGGTTAGGTAGTGTCAGTCCTCCAACTTTGTTCTTCTCCTTCAATATTTTCTTGGCTATTGTAGGTCTTTTTCCTCTCCATATGATCTTTAAAATCAATTCTCATAAAATAACTTGCTGAGAATTTAATTGGGATTGCATTGAATCTACAGATCAAGAAAAACTGACATCTTGACAACACTGAGTCTTGACAATATTTAGATATTATGAAATATCTACCCCATTATTTACTTTTCTGTAATTTCAAAAAGTATTTTTTTAAAAAAGATCAATTAAATTGATATACCTCTAATCAAACTCACCAAAAATATACTCCCACATAAGTGATTAATTGATTTTTCAACAAAGGTGCCAAGTCAAAGCAATGGAGAAAAGAGCTTTTAAAAAATTGGAAATATGACAAAAAATACATCAATTCATGCCTCATATTAAGTGCAAAAATTACCTCAAAATGAACATAGACCTTAATATAAAATTCAAAATTATAAAATTTCTAGAAGACAATATATGATATAATTTTTGTGACCATGAGTTAGGCAAAGATTGTTTTGACACTACTCAAAAAGTAGTATCCATAAATGAAAATTTATAATTTGGGCTTGATCAAAATTATGAACTTCTGCTCTTTGAAAGAGACTATATAGGCAGTAAAAGATAAATGTAGTTTAGGAAACAATATTTGCAAGCACATATCTGAGAGAGGACTTGTATCCAAAATATGCCAAGAAATGTCCAAATTCAACATTAAAAAAGAAACTAAATTTAAAAATTTAATGAAAAATTTGAACAGACACTTCACTAAGGAATATATTTGGATGGCAAAGGCACCTGGATGGCTCAGTCAGTTAAGCAGCTGACTTCGGCTCTGGTCACAATCACAGTTTATGAGTTCGAGTCCCACATTGGGTCCTGTGGAGACAGCTCAGAGCCTGAAGCCTGCTTCAGATTCTGTGCCTCACTTTCTCTCTCTGCCCTTCCCCAACTCACATTCTATCTCTGTGTCTCTAAAAAATAAATAAACATTAAAAAAAATTTTAAAAAGGAATATAGTTGGATGGCAAATAAGCACATAAAGTCACGTTCAACATTATGAGTTATACGGGAAATGTCAATTAAAACCACGATGAGACATCACTACATATTGGAAATGGGTAAAACTAAGACAGAAATGAAGCACATATACAAGTACACTGACTTTACCACATTGAGGATATGGAGGAACTAGAATTCTAATACACTGCTTGTGAAAATACAAAATGTTACAGGCACTTGGGAAAAGTTTGGTGTTTTCTTATAAAACATGTTCTAGGGGGTGCCTGGGTGTCTCAGCCAGTTAAGCATCTGACTTTGGCTTAGGTCATAATCTTGCAGTTCATGAGTTCGAGACTTGTGTCTGGCTGTCCACCGTCAGCACAGAGCACACCTCGGATCCTCTGTCCCCCAATCTCTGCCCCTCTCCTGCTCGCACCTGCGCACATGCTCTCTGCACTCTCTCTCAAAAATAAATAGACATTTAATAAACAAACAAACAAATAAAATGTGTTCTATGTGTACCATTTATTCCTCAGTTCCACCACTAGGAATTTACCTGAAATAATGTTTATAGCAATTATAAACAAACCAAATGTTTTTCAACATGTGAATGGATCTATAAAATAATACGAGATGGCAATAATAAAGAATGCATCACTAATACATGAAATAACATGGATGAATCTCAAATACATTATGCCAAATGAAAGCATTAAGTGTCAAAGACCACACACTAAATGATTCTATATACATGGCATTCTGAAAAAAAGAAAAAGTTGTATGTTCCAGGGACTAAGGTTGGAGAAATTGTTTCATTACAAAGGGGCACAAGAGAAGTTTTGGACTGATGGGGGACTGTTTCATTTGATTTTGGTGTGGATTACACAGCTGTATGCCCTTGTTAACATCATAAAACTCTAAAAGTGGTGATTTTTTTTTTTTTTTTTTTTTTTTTTTTTTTTTTTTTTTTTTTTTTTTGTATGGGGCCTGAACTCATGACCCTGGGATCAAGACCTGAGCTAAGATCAAGAGTCAGACTCAGCCAATGAGCGACCTAGGTGCCCCTAAATGTGGTGAATTTTAATGAAAATAAATATACAACTTAATAAAAGAAAATAACAAGCCAAAAAATTATTTTACAATAATTATAACAAATAAAAATTACCATTAAAATATACCATTTACAATAGTACCAGAAAGAAGAAATATTAGAGATAAATTAACAAAAATGTTCAAAACCTGTCCAATGAAATCTAGAAATCATTGCTGAGAGAAATTAAGGAAGGTATTTATTTACCTAGGGAAAAGAAAACATATATCCTCAAAGACTGAAACAAGAATGTTCCTATAAGCTTTATTCGTAGCTGTCTAAAGCTAGAAAAATAACCCAATTTTAAACCACAGATATAGAACAAAGAACCCTGAAAAAGATCCAAACATATATAGATCCTTAGCTTATGCCAAAATAACACAGCAGAGCAGTGGATAACAAAGATGTTTTCAAGTGATAGGAAGGGACACCTGGATATCACAATGGAAGAAGAGAAAAAACAACACTTATTTCCTACTGTATACAACAGCCAATTCTAGATTAATTAAATACTGAAAGGTAAAAAATAATAATAATAAGTTCATTTGGATGATAATCTAGGAAAATATTTTCATGAACTCAAACTAGTAAAATTTCTTAAATAGGACCCAAAAAGTTCTAATCCAAGAAAGAGTTATAAAGGACTATATTAAAATAATGACTTTCCATTCATCAAAAGATCTCATTAAAGATGTGAAAAAGAAGCTACACTGTGGGAAAAGGTAATTACAACACATAATACCCCCAACAGGCTCATATCCAGAATAGACAAATAAATCCTATATATCATAAGGAAACGAAGCCCCACCAACCCACAAATTGTCAAGATAATTAACAAAAGACAGTATTCAAATGGCCAATAAACATTCAAAAGGTATTAAACTGTCGTAACAAAGGCATGTAAAGTATAAAAACACTACTATTGCTAAAACCCATGACAGTTTTATTAATATAACTCCCCAGAAATACCAAAATTTAAAAGTCAATGATGCCAAGTATCTGAAGAAAGGAATCTTTCGTACATTGAGAGTGTAAACTGGTACAACCTACTTTGGAAAACAGATGGGTATCATTTACTAAGTTTGAAGATAGATACATCATTGGATTCAGCAACTGCATTCCTACTGAACAGATAGTATATATATGTCAAAAAAATACGAACAAACATGTGTAAAGCCCAAATCTGTAAATAACTCAAAAGTCTATCAACAGAACAATGTTAAAACAAATATTAAAAATGTTAAAAAAGAAGGAAAAATTATAAAATCATTTACCACACAGCAATGAAACTGAGCAAATCACAGCTACACAAATCAAATATGGTGACTCTCACAATCATAATTTTGAACAAAATAGACAAGAAGACTAAAGTTAAAGTCTCTTTGCTTTCATTTATATAAAACACAAAGAAAAAACTAACATATATGGACACAAGTTCAAGTGGTAAAATACAAAGAAAAGCAAGGAAATTATCATCATTAGTATCAAAATATCAGCTACAGTTGTTTGCGAGAAAGCAGGTAACAATTAGGAGGGGCTTTGAAGGGAAATTTGGGGATGTGGGCAATGCTTCAGTTCTTTAACTTCCTTGGTGGTTACCAAGCGGCAACTTTGTCATAAGTTACTGAGTTGTATATTTTTGATACTTGCTCCTTTTTTCTCACACACACAAAAAAACATAAAAATAAAGTTAACCGTGGATAAGTGGATACTTACATGATATTCCAGCATGGCTTCAAACTTAACATATTTAAAAAGAAACTCAGCTTCTTTTACTTCCAAATCAATTTACATACTGCACTGCCAAATTCTGCCCATGACATCACCACTTACTTCCAATTCTAACTTGAAACACATGTTCCTTATATTGTTGAAACAGAAAAACTATATATTTCAGCAGCTGAAGGATCATAGTGCAAAACCCAGCCTTTCCTTTTATAATCTGTGTGCCTCAAGCAGATTTCCAAATTGATTCCCACCACTAGCTGCTGCATCTGGTAAATGGACACAAATGCTGCAATCTCTTAGAATTCAGAAAATAACAAACATAAAAATTTATCCCACTATACATATTTTTAAAATGTTGACTCCTATTTTCTTTCAATACAATCCCCCAGCCCCGCATATACAAACAGATCTTTTCTAACATCAACTGTGTCTCTGTACCATGTTTGAGAAAGGAAAGGCAGCCCTGATGGCTCAGAGGCTATTTTGGTGCTGTCAGCGAGGCTGGGTGTTCTACTGAAGTTCAGACCAGGCACTGGCTGACTATGATGAATCAAGAAAAACAAAACAAAACAGAAAACCTCCATAATCATGTGTGAAACAGATAAAAGTAGAACAGTGTTCAACAAAAATAACCTACTATCTCCTTACCCATGCTTATATTAGTGATTGTGCTGCTTTTGTACCAATTATACTTTTAGGATTGCTTCATATCTCCTGCTTTTAAAATAAGATTTACTAGGGGTGCCTGGGTGGCTTGGTCGGTTAGGCATCCGACTTCGGCTCAGGTCATGATCTCACGGTCCGTGAGTTCGAGCCCCGCGTCGGGCTCTGTGCTGACAGCTCAGAGCCTGGAGCCTGTTTCCGATTCTGTGTCTCCCTCTCTCTCTGCCCCTCCTCCATTCATGCTCTGTCTCTCTCTGTCTCAAAAATAAATAAACGTTAAAAAAAATTAAAAAAAAAATAAATAAATAAAATAAGATTTACTAGGAATTATCTCCATCTCCTTGAACCCTTCCCCAAATCACCTAAAATAAGCTCAAATCTTCACATAAAATCCTCCTAACACCCTTTTATCAGATATCCCACAGCCCACTGTGTACAATATTCCTCTTTGCAACATTTCAGTAAACCCATCTTTGACTTAGATGTGCCCTTGGTTAGCTGCGATTTGATTTGGTTGAGGGCTGTCATTGCTCATATATGGCTCCTTGTTTGGAATCCATCTGACACTCCTCTCCTTGTGAGATCTGTTTCCCTTCATGCATAAACTATTTTGGCAACCTAATTGGGATTTGTACCTCTCCCTTTCCTACCTCCAACCCATTCTAGAGACTGCTGAATATTTATTAGTCCAAAAAATCATCTTCCTAAGAATACACTATTTATCAGACATCTAATTTTGCATGTCCATTTTAATATTTAGTGAGTGAAAGGCTGTCAGTAACTGGTCTTTCAAGAGACAAGATACGTCTTTTGTGCTGGTAAACCAATTGTAAGCTGTGATATACTGGGTGTTCAGAGATAAAGTGCCAAATGCATACCTGTAAATGGAAAAGCAATTTTCTCTTACGCTTCATCTAATAGTGTGTCAAAATTCTCTAATTCCTTTGTTTTGTCTTAAATAAAGAAAGGTTAGGTTGTGAGTAAAAAATCTGTTTTGATAGCTTGAATCTCTGGAATAACCCCCAAAGGAATTAGCAAGAAGCAGATTTAGTCAAAGCAATGTTTAGAAAATAGAAGTTTATACCTTGTCATTATATTTCACATTTTCAACTAGACCTGCAATGAGAACACTGCCTTCCCTTTTTTTATTCAATAGATACTTTTCATTTGTGCTTTTTAAAAAAGTATTTTTAAAATTGTATTTTACATAACATGACACATAAATTGCACACTGTGGAAAGAATTTTCTACCTCCTTGAATGAAACCATTTTAATCTCAAGAGTTTTATTATCTGTTAAAATCTATTTAAATATAGGCATTCAATTTTACATTACTTGACATTTATGGAGAAGCTATTTTACAGCAGCATGTTTCTGAATAGACAAGATCACAACAAACAGTCATGATTATATGACACCCCAGATTAAAAATATGGGGAAAGAATGGTCTGAATATACTAGGCAGTTCACATACATAAATATATATAATAAAATGCTGGGTGAGAGGTCTGCTAATACATTGTATGTGCTTGACAACTACAATTATGACATGCATAAGAGTAGTCTATCCACATGTTTTTTGCCATATTACAATATTAATTAAAGCTATACTCTTTTTCATATCAGCTAAACTACTTAATATTAAGACTACTGAAAAGAGACATGCATTTGTAAAGTGGAAAATTCAGATGCTTGAGGCCTACATTTTTCTTTATAGAAAATAACAGAAACTTTGCTAATTGAACTGGTTAGAAAGACAAAGAATCCTAATTATGCAATGTGCTCTATCCATGGGCTAAAACCTAATCTCAGCTTTTACTTCAATGATACAAAAATACAAATCATGGGCACAGTTTTAGTTTTAGATATAGAGAGATACACCATTTTAATTTTTTTTTTTTTTTTTTTTTTTGTAACACTTGCTCAAATTGCTAGGTTGAGTGAGGGTTGAAAGAATCTGGGAGAATGAGATCTACAACCAACTGGGTTTTCTCCAACTGGCCTCATGAGTCTGATGTATAACTATTGAAACTGGACTTTTTATGAACGAGAAAAACAAATCGTCACAAGATTTTAAATTACACAAAAGAATCTGGATGAAACTTCTATCCATCAAATGGCCACTGAAAAATGAGGTAATTACCTAAAATAATTTGCCTGTGAAGAGCTAATACAATATTACAAAGTAAAGTCCAGTTGTGAAAGCAATGCATAATTTCCTGATTAATGTCTCATACACAATATTCCCCCATGCTTAGTCAGAGCCTAAATAACAATATGGTCAATCAATCAAATATTTTTTAAAAAATGATAACTAAGAGAAGAAATGAGTTCAGCTCTAATAAATCATGACTTGATCTCAGTGAATTTTAGAATTATGACAACAAATCACAATATATGGCATTTTTAAGGCACTACATTTAGATTTTAAGTGGAATGATTACATATTTTTAGTGATTCAAGATTAGCGCGTGAAGGCAATTTTTTTTAAGTTTATAAAATGTCATCTATTAAGCCATTGAAGAAAACTTCACATTAAAATACCAAGTCTGTAACTCACAGCTCTGCCAAAAGTTATGATAAGAGCGATATTTAGTCAGGAAGACTGAGAATGTCAGTGGAGTAATATGGCCAAATCTCTTACATAGATTATGAAACATTTCCCTTCTCAGTGCAAAGTGGAGACATCTCTTCTAAAGTAGAATTAATCTGCTCTGCCAGCTGAAGGCAGGTGTGGTGATAAACAAAGGAGAAGCAGGTGAGGCAAAGCTGCTCTAATAGATACAAGGACTGAGCTCTGATCACTTAAACAACTCAAATAGCCTTTCTTTCACTTTTCTAGGAATTTTTTGTTGTGTAAAAGGATACACTCTTTAAAATATTAAGGCTATTTATGGAATTTATTAAAAGGCAAAATTATCTCACTTTGTTTGGTAGGAGGGGGAAAAGGGAGCAGAGGGAAGTTTTTTGAAAGCCAAGGTGTTTTCCTTATTGTTGGGGATAGGGAAATGATGAAAGGCCGTCCAAGAAAACGTGTTTGTGATTATCTTGACCCAGCCAGAAACTGACTCTCCTTTTGCTTCTTGTCAGGAAAGCATTAATTTTTGGTAAGTGAAAAGAACAAATATGGAGGTCAGACAGGCTATTCTGTCTGGTGTCCACAATGTACTATGACTTTCAGCGAGTTACTTAATCTCCTCCAAGCCTATTTTTTTAACCTGAAAACTGGGGGTGGTAACATAATACACCCTATTGGTGTATTGGTGCCTATTGGGCAGCTGTGACTGCTGACTATAACCAGTATAAATCATTAGTGCTAGCACTAGACTGGTGGGCTAGCACCAATCACGTAGCCTGGTGACTGGTACTAGTGAGTGTGGGATGCACACTACAGAATTGATTACCGGTGCTGTTATTAAATCACTTACATAATCTTTTATATCCATTCCTCATCTCTAAAGTGGAGATAATAACAATACCTATCTGATATATTTGTTGTGAAAACTAAATGGATTAATAAACCTACATTTCTTAGTGCCTGATATATAATAAAACCTCAAAGTGTTAGCAAATTAATCATTGCTACCCACTAGCCATATGCAGCCATTCAGATTCAAATTAATTCAAATTAAATAAAATTTAAAAAGTCACGTGAGTCACATTTCAAGTGCTTACAAGGTACATGTGGCTATTGTCTCTTGTATTGTCAATTGTATTGGATAGAATATTTCTATCACCTCAGAAAATTCTATTGGGTAGTGATAATAGATATGTTCTTAGAGATCTGTAGGAACAAACGACCAGTCGTATCTGCTGTTAGCCAGTGACGGGGTACAGAGAACGGAATGCAGGATAGACAGTTTGTTAAGATGATTAGCTTTTACTCTACATAAGTTTACAACGTTTCAGGTTGTTTTAGATGTGCCTTCTTTACATTGAGTCATGTAATATTTTAAGAAAAAATTTAAATGGTGAAATAACAATTATGAACATTTTAACATTACATCAGATTGACTCTAGTTAACAAGGAAAGAGTTATTCACACTGCCAGTTCAACAACAATGTACAACGTAGTATTCACTTGAGGTAACAGCTTAATTTTCCAAAAAAAAACCAAAAAAAAACAAAACAAAAAAAAAAAAAAAAACAAAAAAAAACAAGAAACAGAAAACTGTAAATATGTCTTTCAGTAATATCCCAATGTAACCAAACTTTACAGAGCTTTGGCAGTCTAAATTTCTGCAACTGTGGTGACTAAGATTTTTAAAACTGTCAGGCTTGAAATAGTCTCATAAGTCACATATAATTGTTATTAAGTTCTCAGCAACTATGTAAGAACATGTTTATTTAATATTTATTAACAGACAGTATCAATGTGAAGCAATTATTTCACGAATTTCCCAAGTGACAAGGACTCCTCCTAATTTCAAAACTCTGTGGCCATTTTTTCCTATTCTTATCTTGGCTCTGGATTTTTTGGGAATATTTAAGCCTATGACTATTCTTTAATTTTGGAAATACAACCTTCCCTTGGTGCTATTATACAATTATCTCCCTGTTCCTCTCCTTCCTCCTGTACTATTCTGCCTTTCTATTCTACCACTCCTCAGTGTTTTACCCTGTGTTTTATTGAATTTTCTTATGTCACTTTAAATGTTCCTTTGAGTGATCTATGCTGTTCTGTTTCAAATATCCCCCATATATTGATGGTGTCACATTCCATATCTCCAGTGAGAATTTTTCATTTAAATCCTAAACTTCTATTTTGTTTTATTTTTATTTTCTGCATGCCCCATAGACCCAAAGTCATATCTTTGTAATATTTAATCTTTTTTCCTGGAGCTCTGTTTACAAAACAAATATGTGTACATGCAGGAGCCTTTCCTTCTTTGTATTACTTCTCAGTAATAAAGACCTGATAATCTTGTAGATACATTTTCCATTAAAAGTCACTAAATCATGCTCATTCTGCTTCATATAATATATAATATATATACTCATCCTATGGGGTGCCTGGGTGGCTCAGTCAGTTAAACGTCTGAGACTTTGGTGCAGGTCATGATCTCATGGTTCGTGGGTCGAACCCTGCATCAGGCTCTGTGCTGACAGCTCAGAGCCTGGAGCCTGCTTTAGATTCTGTGTCTCCCTCTCTCCGTGTCCCTCCCCTGCTCATGTTCTCTCTCTCTCTCTCTCTCTCTCTCTCTCAAAAATGAATAAACATTAACAAAAGTTTTATAATATATGCTTATCCCTCTCCAGATACCTAATCCCTCTGCTTGTATGTAGTCTCGAGAAATTCTTGTCTCAGCTACTACAATAATTCAGTAACCCATCTTACCTACTACCAGTTTAATTCCCAAATGCTACCAATACAAACACACTCTATTTTATTACATGAATTTCTTTAATGATTCTCATAACTTACAGAGAGTTTCAAAAACACTTTAGTATGCATTAAACATCCATTTTCATGACTCTTGTTTCTTAGTTCAATTTTTGTACCTATCTTGTGATGTCCTTGAACCCCAGCTTCGTCAAGATATACCTACTCTTCCAAAATGTGCTATGGTCTCTCAGGCTTCCAAAATCTATTTTGTCACTCTTTGCTCCACCTGGAATCTTGCCAGTCTTTCCTACTTCTTTGAAAAATTCAAAATGTTTAAGACTCTGAAGCAACATCTAATTTTTGGTGCATTTTCTCACACTTTCTTTCACCTTCCTTTTGCATGCAGAACTCAAGTTTCTGAATCTCACAGCACTTATTTTAATGCAATATAAAGGTATCTGTTTAGATACACTATAAGATATCCAAACGTTTCATTCCTAGGATAATATCTATAATGGGTAGATGTTAATATGTCACACATAGCAGGTCCTCAATTATATTTAAATTAGTAATTAAACACAATGTGGTTGTAAAATGCTGTGAATAAGAATAGTGAGACTAAAAAATACTGAAAATAAAAGGACAACATTGAGAAATGCAATTACAATATCAGAAGTTTCATTACTTTTTCCTCTGTGAAATACTTCCTTCAAAAGGTTTTAAATACTCATTAATCTCATGGATTTCCTCTTCTCTAAATGGCTTTTCTTTCTCAGTGTGCTTTATGGATTCCATCTTATATTTGGACCCTTGAATACTGGAATAGCCCAAGACTAAGATTTTGCCCTTAAATTTCTTCTCTTTATTTGAACACCCTTAGAGATCTCATGAAATCCCATTCATTTCAATATAATTGCTATAATGAAGATTCTTAGTATGTATACCTATCTTACAATCCAGACCTTATATTCAACTCAGTATTACTCAATGCTACTGAGTGTTATCCTGTCAAACTTCACAAGTTAAAAACTGAGGCCCTTATCTTCCCCGCTAAAATGTGCTCTACAACCTAGAAAATTACAATTCTATCTTTCCAATTATTTAAGGCCTTAAACCTTCAAGTAACTGTTAATTCTTTTAGGAAATCTTGTTAAATATATCTTCAGAATAAATGCAGAATTGACCCTGCCCCACGACCTCCACCACTGTAATCTTGCCCAAGCCATCATCCTCTCTCACCTTAATTAGCGTAGAAGCATGTGAAGTGGTCTCTCTGTTTTTTTCTGCTCATTGACCCCCTGTCCCCTTCAATCTAGTCCCAATACAGCAGTTAAAATAATTCTGATAAAATATAAGTCAGATCTTCTTGCTCCTCTGCTCATAACCCTCTAGTGGCCTTTCAATTCACCTAAAGTAAAAACCCATATGCTTACATTGTCCTGTAAAATCCTTAAAGATTCCTGTTGCATAGTTGACCGTATCTTCTATTTTTCTTTACCCATTCATTTCTAGCTTTCTGGTCTTTTTGGTATTCTTTGAATGGACCAGGCATGTACTTAGCTCCAGGCACCTGCACTTTTTGTTCCCTCTGTTCAAGAAACGCATCTCTCCAATACCAACATGACTCATTCTATCTACCTCACCTTCCTTACTGTTCATCACACTACTTAAACTCGAAATCACCACAATTCTGAGTTCCCTTTAAAACTTTTTCTTCACAATAATTATCAAGCAACATATTGTGTAATCATTAATATTTGTTTGCTTATTGTTTTCTCAATACTTATAGAAAGGCAAATGTACAGAATCGGGATTTTTGCGATATAGCCTTAGTGCCTAAAACAGTGTCTGAGAGAAGTTCATCAATAAATATTTGCCAAGTCAATGAATGGCTATAACTAATTAATGATTTGACAGATAAAACTAATGAATAAAGTGAAAAATTGGACAGCATATCATGCTGGAATATAGTAAAAACAATAAGTACATACTTTTTTTAAGCTCATTATTATGTGAAATAAAACAAGCAATGATACATTTCCCAATGGATGGTCCAATAAATCTTATCGACTATTGAAAAATAACTATTCCGGGGCGCCCGGGTGGCTCAGTTGGTTAGGCGGCCGACTTCAGCTCAGGTCACGATCTCGCTGTCCGTGAGTTCGAGCCCCGCATCGGGCTCTGGGCTGATGGCTCAGAGCCCGGAGCCTGCTTCCAATTCTGTGTCTCCCTCTCTCTCTGCCCCTCCCCCATTCATGCTCTGTCTCTCTCTGTCTCAAAAATAAATAAAACGTAAAAAAAAAATTAACAAAAAAAAAGAAAAATAACTATTCCTATTCTTAATGAAGTAGATCATATTGCTGAAATATAATGAAATAGTTTCCCTTATACCTGACCTCTCAGACTCTTTGAAATGTTACTGTATAAAGTGGAACATAGCACACAATATTTCCATAAATTATTTGACTATATAAACTATTTCTGATTTTCTGTGAAAAAGGAGGGTTTTACAGTTTTACGGTTTTAGGAAATGACTTTTGAGAAGTGCTGGGGAGGATGAGATGCTATATATGAGTTATATTTCTGTCTCAGTATGCTAAGATGAAAAATGTGATAGGTGAGCCTGGGAAACTAGAAAGCTAGTAAAATGATCATTAATGTCAAACAATAATTTGGAATGTCTGTTGTCATCATATAGTCAGGAAAAGTCAAGGGCTCTGTGGATGATGATTAGTAGTATATAATAAGATGCAATCCCATTGCAATAAAAAAATAAGACCAGTGAGGTTTAGTAAGAATATATAGTGGAAGCCTTTTTCATTGCTTTTGCTTACATCAAGAAGAATAATGACATTTTCTTTACTTCTACAGAAATGCTATTTATCCTAGCCATTTTTCCATACCTTTTTTATCTAGAGGTCATAAGAAGTTCTAGAAAAGATGATCCTACCAAAATTATTGAAAGGCTGTAGTATGGCGTAACAGTAAGAACTAAGGATTTAGATTCAGAATATTTCTCTAAGTGTTCAGACAGATACGAGCAGTGGAGTGTTATTATCTATCATATATCCAACTCCCTTGGGAAGGACTTGAGGTTTAAGAATACAGATTTATAGTTCTCCATCAGGAGTCAGTGCCAAAGATATGATTAATGCATAATCTTCTGGTATCTAATAATTTGGTTCATTATCATCTTTACTTGATTTATTTGTCTAATATCAGTTACAATTAGGACCATGCCAGGAATGTAAACTCACATTTAAATAAGTTTATAAAAAGACAAGTAAAAATTATGCTGGTTATATGAATTGCAAATTAGAATATCTCTATGTCAGAAAGGTCACAGTTATGATTATATTGTTTTCTCTTTGCCCTAAAAGTTTAAATTTTAATAAAGATTAAATGGCATCTTTCTGTAACTTAGAATGTTGAAAAACTACAGTTTCTATTTATGCATATATATCTTTGTCTCATAGGTCATACTTCATCTTACTATGATAGATTTACTAATTATTAAAATTCTGAAAATTAGTCATTCTCCTATTCTATATAAAAGGAATAGAAATTATATGCTAAGTTTATATATCAAAGAAACCATTTTATTGAAAAAATAACTTTTATTTCTCTCCTTCAAACTTTATATGCTGTTGAAAAAGGAAATCTACGGTTTGTATTTTTTAAAATAATATAACCTAGCTAACAATACTTATTTGTTACATTTATTATTTTACATTCTATTATCACAGAATATCTGGAGATATTTTCTGCTCAAGATATTCCTAATAACTTCCTTGAAATAGGTATGATTTCAGTAGTTCAAAGCAATAATTTGTTTCATTGTGAATATTAAAGAAAACATTATTTATTTCCTTCTCATTACACAAAACCCCCAATTTACTGGGCTCCACTAGAATTTATGTCATGTTTATGAGCAGGGAGAGGTAATAAAATGGCATCCAAAATTAATGACCCTAAGTTACACTTTGCATCATAAATATACTATTATTAGTACTGTGTATTCACTTTAATCCTCAAAAGAATCTGATGGGAATTACAAACCCATAATTACAAGGGCAAACACTTACATAGCGATTGCTATATTCACATTGTTTTGAGTACTTTCTGCATAATATCTTTTTTTTTTTTTTTTGAGGGAGAGATAGAGAGAAAACCTGTGAGTGGGGGAGAGGGGAAGTGGGAGAAACAAAGAGAATCTTGAGAAGGCTCCACGACCCTGGGATCATAACATGAGCCAAACGTTCAGCCAGCTGAGCCACCCAGCTGCCCCTCTGCATATCTTACTTAACCCTCACAGTAATATCTATAAGAAGGTACTATTATTATCTTTGCTTGACAGAGAAGGAAATTCATGCAAAGCATTTAAGGAATTTGCTCAAGGTCACACAACTAGGAAGTGGAGATTTCAGGAACCGAGCTCATGTGATTCAGTACCAGAATTCATGATCTTAACCAATAGATTGTACCACCTTCCTGTTAGTTACTAAGTCAAACTTGTCTTGCAAATAAAACTAAGGGTGAGAGCTATTAAGTCTCAAGTCAGGATTTGAACAAAAGTTCTTTGAGTAAAATCCTACAATATGGTCTTTACCATTGATGTACACCAATTTTCTGTTCCCCTGGGTGAGCAGTTTTTTGATATATTTATAAGCTTTTATTATGAAAAGCTATTAGGTCTAGAAAATGAGTCAAGGTGGGGTGCCTGGGTGGCTCAGTCGGTTAAGCATCCAACTCTTGGTTTTGGCTCAGGTCATGATCTCATGGCTTCATGGGTTTGAGTCTCATGTTGGGCTTTGTGCTGAAAGTGAAGAGCCTGCTTGGCATTCTCTGTCTCCCGCTCTCTCTGCCCCTCCCAAACTTGTCCTGCCTCTGTCTCTCCCAAAATAAATAAATGAACTTAAAAAAAATAGAACACGAGTCTAGGTAGAAATTGAATAAGGTATATGTATTTCAAGATGAGTTATAATGGTGCAAATTTCCTACCTTAGTTTCTTTTCAAGTGGGCTAGTGTCAGTGAATGGAATTAATATTTATTTAAAATATACTATATATTGAATCTATGTTAATATTATCATATATAATTCAGTTTAATTCTTAAAAAATTCCATGAGGCAATATGATTAACACTGTTTGCTGTTGAGAAAAAGGAGACTCCATAACATGAGAAATTCAGTGTCAGAAGAAGGATTACAGTTTGGTCTATTTGATATTAAAGCAATTCCTACATACCAAATTCAAATACTACTCAATGAAAGCACAATAGCATTTCATGCATGTTGTCACATGCAAATATTTGCAGAGGCACTAAGAATTACATAAAGTTCAGTAAATTTGATACTACAAATCACCACAAGCACTTTCATACCATAAAAACTGATATCTTCTTTAAATGCAATTTGATTAAAGTGAAAAGTCGTTGTACTGTATTACGGGTCTTGGAGATGGAAAATTTCAGTATGACTTATCTGCTATCATATAGTGACAGAATTTGAACACAAGTTTATACTTTCCAAACTCACTATTATATCCTATTTGAGTTTGGATAAAAACAAAGTGTGAATACTTCAGAAAAATATTCATTACCAATATTACTACTGATGCAAAGTCCTGGTAGCTGCGAATATATGAAATTGTTCAATGAATATCACAAATTCATTTGGTTATATGCAACATTGTGTGTGTTGTATTTCAAGTTTCTTAAATAATGAATATATTTCAGTTACAAATTTAAAAACAAGGTAGGAATCAATATTAATTTATGTGTCTAAAAACTCTAAACAATGCACTTTACTTTTTTAAGTTTAAAAAGAATAGTTACCTAGCAAAAATGATTAATAAAACTGGAAGTATTAAAAAGTGGTACTGCCACTTGTTACTTGTATTTCTAATTGGCTATTAATAGTGGTTCCTAGGACCTCATCCTCAGATTAGATTAATTTTCGAAAGAGAAACACTTTTCTTACTAGATCACCAGTTTAGTATAACAGGGAATAATTCAGAAATAACTACATGGAAGAGACACATAGGGCAAGGTATGTGGAAATTGTGGGGGGCTTCCGTGTTCTCTGAGCGCATGCCACTTTCCCTATGTTGCCATATGTTCACCAAGCCAGAAGCTCCCCAAACCCTATCTTTTTGGGTTTTTATGGAGGCCTTATTACATAGGCGTAATTGATTAAATCATTGGCCAATGGCAGTTAATTCAATCTTCACAGCCCCTCTCCCCTCCCCAGGGGTCAGGAAGTGAGACTGAAAGTTCCAGTCCTCCAATGGCATGGTTGGCTTCAGCCCCATATTTAGGTGCTTCCCAAAGTCATCTCATTAACATAACAAAACACCTTTATCACTCTCAACATTTAAGAAATTCCAAGGATTTGGGGAGCTGTGAGCCAGGAACTGTGATCACAGACCAAATATAATGAGAAACATATTTTGGTCATCTGAATAACTGAACATACTTCTTATAAATAGCAGTATCACAACCATCATTACCCCCAGGCTCTCCTTTCTCATGTTTAATTACTGTGTATATCATTTCAGCTCATTTTTATGTAGTACATATGTTTTATATAGTTATATTCAATATTTCTATGTACATCCATATTGTATGAATTTTCTTTCTTTCAAAATAGAATCACACTGTATACTGTTTTATAATTTGCTTTTATTTACCCAAAATATCTATCATGGATATACATGGATTAGCCTCAATCTTAGTAGGTCTAGAGTCTTCCATAACACTTCGCAACTTTTCAGTCTGAAAATAATGTTGCAATAAATATATAATTGACTGGCTGTAAGATTGTTTCTAGAGTTTACACAGCTTAAAAGGATATATACCTTTCCTTCAACATATCCTCCTCTCACCCCACCTTCCTTCCACAAAACAAAAATTTTCTCAAGAAAATGTGGAACAAGGTAATGTTCACTTGTTCACAATTTTAACCTTGACAACTTTAATTACTCCCTATCTCCATTTCTTTGTCAGCAAAATAGGGATAACAATAATACTTATGTCCTAGTGTTGTTGAGAAGATTGCATTATTAGAACAATTCCTGGGGCACCTGCGTGGCTCAGCAGGTTAAGCATCCAACTTCAGCTAATGTCATGATCTCACCGTCTGTGAGTTCGAGCCCCGCATCAGGCTCTGTGCTGACAGCTCAGAGCCTGGAGCCTGTTTCAGATTCTGTGTCTCCCTCTCTCTCTCTGACCCTCCCCCGTTCATGCTGTCTCTCCCTGTCTAAAAAATAAACGTTAAAAAAAATTTTAAAAAAAGAACTATTCCTTTCACTTAATAAAGAGCTCAATTAATGTCACTTATAAACTGTCAACCATCTAGGATAGGAGTGTGATATGAAGTGGCCAACTTCCCTTTTTTTAATTAGCAAAATGGCAAATAAAAAATAAAATAGTGCAAATTTGTTCCCCTGATATGAAATGACAATTTTATAATACATAAAATTTCTAAAATAATTTTGCTGTTTCCGAACCATGTATTTCTGTTTCTTTGGCCTACTAGTGTATTCTTGTATCCTTAATGTACTATAAAACAGTGCCTATAAGGAAAATAAATAAAACAAATTAAAATATACCCATTAGTATATCTAGCAATAATTACACATACATTGGTAATCTTGTAGTGATACTGGGTATGAATAACCTTCAATACTCAGAATTATAAAATTAGGAGTAAACAGCAAACATGTCCATTTGCATCTTTCATCTCATCCTACATCAATGATTTGAATAACTTAGCAAACATAAAGCTACACATGAGACATTTATTGTTTTTAATGTTTATTTATTTAGAGAGAGAGAGCATGAGTATGCGCGTGCACCTGAGCAAGAAAGTGACAGAGGAAGGGGGAGAGAGAATCTTAAGCAGGATCTATGCCCAGCATGGTGCCCAATGGGGGGCTGGATCTCACAATTGTGAGATCATGACCTAAGCTAAAATCAAGAGTCAGACACTTAGTCAATTGAGCCACCCAGTCATCCCAAGCTTTTACTGACATATGTAAAAAAGCTTTCCTATTGTCCACACACATGTGTGTATCTTAGGTAACATTTTGAAAACTGTTAAAGAAATTACTACCATATTTTTTTATGTGTAAATTTATTTTATGGTTAAACCTTTTTGAAATGTCCATTCTATATTTAGATTCACTTTTTGAGTTATTGTTATAAGATTTAGAACCGATATTGGAACCCCTGATGATATCTATCTATCTATCTATCTATCTATCTATCTATATAAATGGATATGCCCATTCACAAAATAGATCCATCATAGTTGAAAAGAGACAAATCCAATTTATGTGGATGATCATTATTTCCCCCCTTGATAACTTAGTAAATCTGGTTCTGCATGTCTGTTATTTTGGAAGCTCCTCTTTTCTAATAAGGTCAGTTACATCAGACGCTTCCATTGTTATATAGTCACATAGAGATTCCCTGTCCCTCTTTTCCTATAAATACATGCAAAATGATGGGGGCAGGGTCCATCTTTACTAGAAAGTTTGCCATGATTTATCCAATCGTGACCATAATGTAACACTCCTTTTATGATATAATGAAAGCATGGGAAATCATGTATGTTCTGCTGTTCCTTTGCTTATAGAATTTTGCCAAATAGCTGTATTTTAAACTTACATGGAGTGACATCAGTGGCATTTGTGTAAAGAGGCCCACAAGCCCAATTGTACAATAGCAGCACCAAAAAGTGCATAGTGTTATAATGTGAATTGAGAAAAATAAATATTTGGTCAGTCACATTTATATTTAGCAGTTAAAACTAGAGAACATAATTGTTAGCACTATTGTCTCTCTACCTAGGAAGAATTCTCTATTTAACCAAGAACACCAACCAATATCTGCTCTCATCTCTTCTACCAGCTATTCTACACATTTACTGGAATCCGTAGGCCCCCTCGTCATCACTTAATTCCAGTGAAGTAAAGAAAAATTCTTTCTTTTACATGATTGAATTTGAGGCCTTGAGGCTTATCACCAGCTATCTAGTTATTGGAGCTAAGTGAGAAAGCGTTTTTAGTTTCCCCCTCTTGGACATTACCTCTTCCCTGATATAGTCCCTGATCCTTCTTGTGGAGAGTTAATTACTCTCTCCTCTCTATTATCACTACTACCGGGGTATGTTTCTTATGTGCTACTTTCATCAAGTTCTAATTACTTCTTTGTTGATCTGTCTTCTCTAAAAAAATTTTTCATTCCTAAAACTTGAGGACACAACAATGAACAAAAGCCAATGAAACTTACAATCTAAGAGGAAAGAAATAATAATATAAACATATAAACAAATGAATAAATAAAAAAGATAAACAGGAAAATGAACAAATACAACAATATAGATCACAATATGTGCTAAGAAGAAAATGAATATATCACTACGATGCAAAATAGTAAGGGACAATTACTTAAGTAAGGTGTTTAGGAAAGGCAGCCCCAAGACACTGAGACTGAAATCCAAACAAGGAAATACTGGGAATTCCCAGAAGAGAGTTCTAGGCAAGGGACAGATCATGTGAAGCCTGCATTGTGGAAGGAAAATTGGACTTTTTTTTTCTAAGTTCAATTAATTTATTTCAACAATATTTTGGAATTTATAATGTGTCCAGATATAATGATAAACATAAAATATCTGTCCTCGATGGAACTTATAGTGGACACAGGTGATGATGCAATTCACTAAAACATAAATATTATTAAAAAAATGATTTCAGATATCAATAAGATCTGTAAATATGATACAGAAAATCTTAGTGTAATGGGATGGTGGCCAGGGTGGCCTGTCTGTGCAGTAATTTTTATCAAAACAGTGAACAATATGAAGGAGTGAATCAAGTGAAATCGGAGGAAGGGCAGACCACGCGGGAGTAGAGCCCTGCAAAGTCTTGAAGCCAGAAAGAGTTTGACCGATGGGACGAACCGCAGGGCTGGCATAATGGGAACACTATGTCACAGGGCCGGTTGTAAGCACATGAAGTAAACTAGTAGACTAGAGCCAGATCGTTATGGTATACTGATCCAAAGAGGAACAGAAGAGTAAATGTAAAAAGAAAAACTTTAACTACTGTTTTCCCACTACTTTTTACTTATACAGAGAGGGCATGCTTTTCAAAATGCTTCCACGGGGCCACCTGATGCCAAGGTATACCTTGCATTCACCTATAGAAAGTCATTTTTGGTCTCTGCTGAATATTAGAATCTTTTATGAGGTTTTTAAAAACCAATTGTTCTTGGCCCTCCTTCAAGAGGTATAGAAGCTTAGATATGCATATATATGTATATATTTTAATTATTTTAATCATAGGCAATCTGATGAACAACAGGAGAAAAATCATTGCTTTCTATTCACTTGGTCTAACTGAACATTGTTTGTAGGAGACAGAAATTATCAGGGGAAAATATGTGATCATCAAGATGATTTCTTTCTCACTGTAGATGCATTTTTATCAGGAAGATTGCCAATTGCAAAGCGTAGTGATGTGACTGTCAGTCACATTTTGCTACCTAGATATTACTGAAGATTTCTACATTCTCTTTTGAAACTTTAGTCATCAAGTTTTCAACATTCAAGTCATCAACTTTTCATCACTAATGAAAAGATTAGTTTGTGGCCAATGAATACATTTTAATGGTAAATCCTCTGAATGTTATTTTCCTGATACTACAGGGGTAACAAATTATCTAGTCATAACTTAACAGATATTACATTAGGGTTGAAATATTAAGGTAGTCCTAACTGATAATTCTATTGCAAATAAAATAATCTTTTAAAGTACAGTAATAAACCAGCTTAATTTCTATGCCATATGCTCAACAGTTACAAAATATTATTGGAAATTAAAATGCACAGACTTATCTTAATGTTTAAAATGAATAAAAATATACAATAGAAAGAACATAATACTCAGTAATCTTCCAGCTGAGCCTCAGAATTCCAATGCCAAATTGCTTTAAAGAATAAATTCTGATAGAATGGCATATATGCTACTACATTATGCATATGAGCCTTGTGTATATTGAAAAAAGGAATTACATTAAATGTGGTATTTTTGCAAACATGGAAGAAAAGTTTTTTTCTGAAACTGAGATGAATCAATCAGAGTTCCTCAAAATCAAAATAAAAGGAAATGTCCTTTCTAAAACAAGTCTGTATATGAATATCACACCATTCAACAAATGATACTTACACAGTTAGATTTAGGATTATGTGTAAAATTTTTCCTTAATTACCATAGTAGTTATCTCTTTAAACATCTTGTCAGAGACTTATTCATATGGTAACATTCAGAAAGTAAAGATAGATTTATAAATATATTGAAGGTGTCAAACTAAAATTATAAGCTCTAGAGTAGTGATTCTCAAAGGGAAAAGATTCCAAGAAAAAGTATAAGATGGGGCATATCAGAATGCAAATATTGTAAATGCTTTGATTTTTTAAAATATTTGTATCTATGTTACTAAAGTAAACTGGAAGTTCAAATACTATAAACCTCTTTTTAAAGAATATAAAAGCAGACGTGTTTAAAAACCTTCTAAAATATTGCTTTTGCATTCCAAATGACATATTACATGTCAGCGTATGATATGTAGCCTTGTACTAAAGCAAGGGTATGTGAGATCTCTTCCTTCATTAAGAAGAAGAAAGCATAGAGGAAACATTAAGAAGAAAAACTATACAACTTTTCAAATATCAAGCCTTGTTAGAATTTTGGACTACGTTCAAAAATATGTGCAAGAAATTAGGATCAATTGTCATTTGGGGGAAGAGTATTTAAAGTTGATGATGATAAATTCTATACCAGTATAATTTTGTAGCAGGAATTTTGAAAAATCTAGTACTTCAAACTTAGTCAATTAAACTCAGCAACTAACATGATAAACTTTCAAATCTTACTTTTGCGAGGTAAAACTGACCTTATTAGCTTTAGATAAACTTTAAAGTGTGAGAAGATACTAATTATTCGAAGGCAATACACACACAATGCCGGGAATTTATGACATGGCATAGTATCTTCCATTCTTGCAATGTGTTATTTTGAGAAAGAGATGGAAGAAAGAAACTCATGCAGAAGGGCATACAAACCATGAGCCAACACCATGGTTATTAGCATTTTTTGTACAACATTTTCTTTATTTTCAAAATACACCTCTTATTGCATATTATCATTTAGCTGAGAGAGTGTAGTTGACTTAACCGTCACCACCACCACATAGCTTGTTAGGGTTACTGCTGGGATATTAACTTTTCAGCCTAATTCCCATATTTTCTTCATTGTACTCAGACACTGTGATCTCTTTATTGAACCTATATCATCTCCCCATAACTAAAAATTAGTTGAGTAAACCTTAAGTACCATTTCTAAGCAAGTTCTCAATTCTAAACTACCTTCTTTGAAAGATAAAGGGAACAAATGACAAGGTTAAGCGGAAACGAACACACTAGGATCTCCTTATTTTCAGCAAAAATAGCAGCAAAACTAGTTTCAGTTTCCCATGTTGCATGATATATTTATGCTTTCAACTTATTCTCATTACTTCACAGCAGAATGTGATTATCCAAGAAAATCAATCTACTTCTATTAGAAGAAGAATATTTCAGTGACGAATGGTGTCAAAGACTGTGTGTGTGTGTGTGTGTGTGTGTGTGTGTGTGTTTACATATATACATATATAATTTGTCTTGGAAACTGAATTGCTGGTTGTGAATAGCTCTTTCAAAAATAGTTGTCTCTTTTGGAGTTGTCCAGGACAGAACTCATATTCAGAAGCACATAGTGGAGTGCTGATTGAATTGTTATAGGGAGAAGCACTGTTGCCTGGACCAGCCAATAAGAGGTAGGAAGAAGTCAATCAAATTTTAAAGATAGGGTGTGTTTGGAAACTTTTCTTTATTTGTCATATGTCCCTAAACAGAGAGAACTACCAGGGAATGTAATTAGGATAAAGGATGTTTTATGATAGGAAAAGTGTTCTATGAAAGGTGGCTACTTTGTTTTTACTGTGATTTGTCTTTCTCTGAGAGATCTCCAGTGTGCATCTTAATATAATTTTAAAACTATCTCATAACAAAATAGGGAAAATAATTCAAAATCTTGAGAAAAATGGTTTTCAAATAGGATATGATTTAAAACAGATTAGAAAATACTCTGCAATACCATTTGACTATGATTTGCAAAGATCAAAATAATCACATTATTTCTGGAATGCAAATAAATATTAACCTAGACATTAAAAATTAACAAACTATTCCTAATCTATGATAATAATAATCACATACATATTTTCTAGGATCCAAAAGAGACATACTAAAGCTCCACAGGTAATGCAGATGTGTATGACTTTTAGATTACATTGGAAAGCCATAAAAGAAGCAAAAATATTAACTTTATATTCCCTCAAATACGGACTTATAAAATAAGGATTAAACCAAGTATTACATGGGTGATATTTTCTCAATCAATCATTATCGGTTTCAGCACAATAGGCTGAACTACTCTAAGAATACAGTTTCACTTGTCAAGCAACCTCTATAAAACTTATATTTAACCTTTCATGTATCACAACATTGTAGTTTTGATATATACCACTTCCATTATATCCTTTCTCTTAAGTACCTGGACTACTTAGGCAACTTTTACTAAGTTTATTTTTGAGTTCTCACTGGTATAATAAACAAAATGAGTAATAATCATTTGATGGTAAAATTGACAGTTCTTTATTTGCATATATTTTGAGATAGTCTGGAAACTAAAACATTTCATAATCTTTCTCAAATCCATTGGACATGTAAGCAGAGGGATCTGAGTTAGCCGATCTATTTTCCCTTGGTAATGATGTCGATTTCAAGGTTGATTATATATTCATAAAATTGGATTCATGTGTGTGTGAATATACAAGTTTTATAAAGCATGAAAAAGATGTATTTAATGTCACATATCAGTATTCTAAAGGTTTTTTTAAATTGAATTATCATATGAGGCATAACAATTAAGACATCTCAGGGAAATGTATTATTAATGTTTTTAAAAAGTATTTTAGTATGCATCAAATTTGAAATACAGACGTTTTTACATTACTATATTTATAAACCTTAAAGATATATAGATACAGAAAGTTGTATAGTGCCACTGAAAAACAAATTGCAATATAATTTTTAAATTTATAACAACCTTGAAGATTCAGTAATACATGCATCTTATTTTTTTGATATTTTTTTGGAGCTAAAGAATATTTTCTTTATTCCAGAATGCCTCAAAGCACAAACATGCAAAAAATTGCTTTATAGCATAAGGAAATCTATTAATAAAATTTAAGCTATCAAGTTAATTTTTAACCTCCTCCAGAAAGAATGAGTTAGGGAAATGCAAGTAACACCAAAATAATGTGCATATGAATTGCTATTAAATTTTTATACCTCCATAATTAGAAAGAAAGACCAATCATTTAGAACTCGGAAAGAAAATCATCTACAGGACTTATATGAGTTTACATATTTTATTTTCAATAGTGTTAGAGTATGTTCGTAAAACATTAAGACACATGTAAATATAGTCCAATGGGATGACCTAAATGCATGAAATAGTAGTTAGGAATAACATGGTTGTGGGAAAGCATTTGTAAATAACACTGATATTATCTGAATGACAATGTGAGGATTTGAAACATTGAATATTACTTGAAGTTCCCATTTAAAATGGTATCATTCAAAATCAACACCACCCTTTTCACTATTTGGAAAGAGGAGTTTAAAGATTTCAGTAGGGAAATAAAAACAATTGTAAGGTTAATGAGGAAAATCTGAAATAGGTCAAGACCTTCCTTTCTACATTTTCAGAAACTTTGTGGGTATTCTCTGTTGTCCTTCTAGTCTTTCCTGGGCTCCTATTACTTTCAACTATGTCAACCACTCTTTTTCTTGTCAAGGACTTGGTAGTACCAAACTGCAGTGGTTTTCATACTTTAGCACGCATAGAATTTACCTGAGGACTAGGTTAAGAATGCACTTTTCCAGAATATAACCCATGGAGTTTGTGATTCAGTGTTGAGGGGATTAAGGGCGGGGGGGAGAGAGGAACAAGAAGCTGCATTTTTATTTATTCTGATGCAGGTAATCTGGAGACCAAATTTTGAAAACCGTGTTTTAGGAATACTTGAATGAGTAAAAGTCTCCAGTCCCAAAAAGAAGGATTAAAAATGTGGGCTATTGTTGGATAGCATTTTAACACATATTTTAAATGTATATAAACTTGGAAGTTTCTGGTGTTTATCAATAATGTGATCCTCAAAAATCACTTAATTATCTTGGTTCTCACTTTTCTCATATAAAACTTTGGGTATTCAACTAGATGAGATCTAAGAATAATGTTTTGAGTTTGGGGTCATCTAATAGTTTTCTCCAGCTATCAGGGGATATAGTATTATATAAAGAAGGCCCTCAGTCTCCTTCAAATCAAAATTGAGAAATTCCTGCTTTACCTTTTCCTAATTAGATGTCTTAGTCATACTAATGGATAGAATAATATGGTGGCACATACTTATTTTTTTCTGCCCCATAATTCCTACCCTTTTTTCAAAGAATTGCCCATGCTTCCCTTGTGAACTGCTTTTCCTGACTCCATCCATGACTACAATGAAAACCCTCATTTTTACAGTGTGATCTACTCCTGGAAAGTTCTTGATTGGCTCAGGTGTCAAGACTTGATCTAAGCTGGGACAAATATTCTCTTCCCTGAGAGTTTTGTGGATTTGAGACTCATGGCAAGTTGATCTCTTCCTAAAAGCTTGACCTAGGGGATCAAAATCTCAGATAATGTTAGAAGCATCTGCATAGTAAATTACATTGAAAAGACAGAAATAGAACATAACGACACGAGCAAAGGTGAGATTCAAAGAGAAAGTTGTCATTCTCTCATTTCATGGCACAGCAATATTACTATTCTTGATTTTCATAAAAGATCCAAAAGTCTTATGATAGATATATCTACCTTTGTGAATAAGCCACTTTGAGTTCTCCTTCGATGCTGATGAAATAAGAATCCTAATAGTGAAGATTTTCAAGATGGGTACTGAAATTTCATCTGTAGCTTCCTAATCCATACAATTCAGTAGAGGGAAAACATAATCTGAATTTGACTGGAATGGAAATTAGTAAAACATAATTTGCTAGAGTAATCACATTTTGTATCTCTCCTTTACGTTTAGTGGCCTAAAGGGACATAATAACCAGTGACTATAGAGCAACTAGACTTCAGGGAAAATAGTCAACTCAACAATGCCACAAGGAATCCAAGAATCAAGAAATATAAAATATGTAGAATCATCTATAATAAATATGATGTGAGCATAGCATAATATATAAACCTGTCAAATCACTATATGACTGGAACTAATGTAACATTCCATGTCAATTATACTTCAATAATAAATATATATATGTAAATATATACAGTGAGATCATATATATGATTTCAAGTGTGAATGCAAAGTATGCATTCTTTTTAATAAATGATTTTATTTATTATAACTAATGTTTAGATATAATAAGGATATAAGCTAGGAATAAGACTCACTATGTAATCTATACTTCCTATTTTTGTAATTCAAGCACATAGCATTTAACACATATTTTAAATAAATATAAATCTTCCTAACAGTGGCAAGACAGCTGAAAATACCAACAATACCAATTTAAATTTTCTTTAAAAATTTACTAGCTTAAATATATTTACACATGTTAATTTTATCACAGATTTTACAACTTAACATGTATATCAGTCTTCAATGATATTATATTTGTCATGAGTGGATTATCTATATCCATCATATGTATTATTTTCTGCATTAAGGAACAAATAGGGGCCCTGGGTATCTCAGTCCATTAAGCATCTGACTTCAGCTCAAGTCAGGCATGATCTCATGGTTCATGAGATCAAGCCCCAAGTCGGGTTCTGTGTGTATAACTCAGAGCCTGGAGCCTGCTTCAGACTCTGTGTCTCTCTCTCTCTCTGCCCCTCCCCATTCACACTCTGTCTGTCTCTCTCTCCCTCTCTTTCTCTCTATCTTTCTTAAAACTAAACATTAAATTTTTTTAAAAAGAAAAAAATAAATGTAGATTATGGTAACACACACCTACCTCATTCTACTACCTTTCCATATGTCTTAGAATCACAAAATACTTAATTTCAGTTGTACTACAACCAGAAAATATGCAATATATGAGAATAAAATCTTAATATGTAGAGCTCAAAGGAAGCCTCAAGAAAGGCTAAACGTGCAACAAACATAAAGAGCATATGAGAATTATATTTTCCTATTTCCATTCTGGACTCTACTTGGAAAACATTGGGTGTTCATCAATAGGTGGTGGTGGGGGGGATTACTATCTACTTCATGAGAGAGGCTTTAGCCAGTAGGAAGAGTTCTTTGGCACCCTGTCATTGCTATCTTTTGTCTTTACTAGCACTTTGCTGATGCCAGTTTGGTGCATGCAACTTACAGCTATCCAACATTTTGAGTTACAGAACGTATTAGGGCTAGGTGATTTACGTCCAAAGATATGGATTTATATCAAAGGAATTTATATCACTTATATGGATTTATATCAAATGATTTATTTTACATCAAAATAAGCTTGGATGGGGAAATATCCCTAAAGATGATTGAGCAAAGGCATTGTTGCCTTGCTCAACTCTTCTGAAAATGAAGTAGAATAACACAAAACTGAAGACATTAAAAAACAATTACAGTCCTGAAACAAATTCTATAAAGGGCTTCCATGTTCACAAAGATTAAGTCCTAAGCAAGCTAAACAGATTTCAAGAAGGCAGTCACAAAGTAGTGTATTCTCAGGATTGAAATGTTTCAAGTACATTTTGTGCAAAGTGAAAGACATGTATTAAACTTTGTAAGAATAAAATATATTATTTATGGTAAAGTGAGCAATGGAACTATGAATCATCTCATTAGGTAAAAAGATACACAACTTAATAGAAGATTATAAACACTAAAAATTTCTTGGGCTTTGAATATCAACCAACACATTAGAATGTTATAACTCTAGTATCTAAAAGTGGTTATTAGAGGTGCCTGCATGACTCAGTAGGTTAAAAGTGTCTGACTCTTGGTTTTGGCTCAGGTCATGATCTGGTGGTTCATTAGTTCGAGCCCTACATCAGGCTCTGTACTGTCAGTGCAGAGCCTGCTTAGAATTCTGTCTCCTTCTCACTATGCACCTCCCCCATTTGTCCTCTGTCTCTCAAAATGAATAAATAAAATTTAGAAGAAATAAAAAAAATAAAAGTGGATACTAAAGCAAAGTGAAAATAATTTGCACCTCCTGGTTTTTTGTTTTTTTGTTTTTTTTTGGTAAAATATTTAGACTGATCTGTCCTCACTTAAAGCTGAAGTAAGAGAAAACAGTAACATTGAAACAAAAGAAGATACTTAGTAAAACAGAAAAATGAATCCTCTATGAAATAACATAATTGATTATATAATTGAATGATGTAACTCTGAGCACTAATATCATTAAAAATTCAGCAGAAAACTTTTTATAAAGTAGTATTCAATGCCTGAGTGAGAGTTCTTTATAAATACAGTGGTCACAAGTTCTCATTCAGGAAATCTTATGACATACTCCAGAGGTTGAGAACTATGGCCTAAGGACCATCTGGGTTGCCACCTATTATTCTTAATATAATGCTATTGAAAAAAGCCACACCCATTTGTTGGAATACTGTCTTAGGTTGCTTTCCTCCTTATAAAGGTCAAGTTGATCAGTTGTCACAGAGACATATAATCTCAAAGCCTAAAATATCAACTACCTGGCCATTACATAAAAAGTCTCCGATGCTGATCTATTTTAAATGTGTATATTGATAAAACCTTTAGTAGATCTGCTTAATACATGATGAAATAATCTGCTGAACACAGGTTGACTTTTCATTTCAGAGGTAAAATATTGTGCAAAATCCATAAAGATACATTTGGCACAATAAAATGATCAAATTTCCACTAAAATGTACTACATTGTTGATCTGCCAAATAGCTGACCGCCCCCCCAAAAAATATCACTCACCAGATTCCTTCCATGTGTGAGTAATTCACATCTGCACATGTAATAATAACTAATGCCACAATTTATGTTGTACATGAAGTTGTGGCAAGATTTTTGGATACGAGTTGCAAAGAAAATGCAAATTTTATATTCTTCAAAATGTAAAAATATATTATTTTCTTAGAATTAAAGAAATGTATTGTAGAATAATTCTTTCTACCAGGCAAAATTAATATAAACAGACCATCACATCGATTATAGTCTAAGAAAACATTTGAATTTCAAAGATAAACAAAGAATGCTCATAATTTACAAATATACCAAAATGAATCTTGCCTCAGACTTTTCCTTTGCAAAATGAGAAATAAAACTTTAATTCTTTATAAATGAAGCAATGAAGAATCCTCTACTAATATATATGGGAAATTCCAGGTTTATTGCTAAATAAAGTGTTGTTTAAGGGTCAAAGCAATGGAAAAAAATATATATGTAATAAAATAAATTCCAAATCAGAGAGAATCACATCCAAACAACCTGAAAATGGGGAAATAACTCTCAAGATGGCTAACAAAGGCACTTGCTGCCTTGCTCAACTTTCTGAATATGAAGATGAACATTACAAAACTGAAGACATTAGAAAATATTAAAGACATTCAAATATGAAAGATACTAGTTACAATCTTAAAATAAATTCTGTGAAGAAGGGCTTCCATGTTCAGAGAGAACAGCCCTGAACAAGCTAAATATAAATACAGCCCTCCCCTGATCTTAAACAGAATACCATGTTCTCATAATCAACTTCCTTAAAGCACTAACAATAGGGAACCTGTACTTTTTCACAGTTAGCCACCACTCATAATTATTTTGAAAAACACATGTATATGGACGTCTGTTTATTCATATATCATTTCAATTTATCTTCTAAATATAGATGCATTCATTTCATTCTAGTAATGATCACTTAATTAATAACAAGAAATCAAGAGCCACTCAAGCTTGCCTGAGCAAATATGTGACTGAGTGTATGTGTGGGCATGGGGTGGGGAGGGGTGTTAAAAGATGTTTCTAGACAAGGCTGTTGGCTTTGAGTTACTGAAGTCAAGACTTACTTTTCTCCATTTTTCAAGAGTCCCTCACTCATCTTTCTCTACATATTTGCTCCACTCTCTTGTTTCTCTCTGAAGATTAGCTTTCCCTGGTTACTGCAAACCTGAAAATGGGAGTTTACAGCTTAAATATTCTTCTGATGGTTAGTTTTCACACTTGAAAGAGGAAAAGTCTAATGTATCATTGGACAGCTAGCTAATCAGTGGACCATTTACCCTGGTTTAACATGACCACATGAACCTGTTTTTCAAAAAGTGCTATGATTAAGCTGTGTCTCAGAGATATTGATGTAGGTTGGTTTGTCACCCTAAAAATGTAAACTAAAAAAGATGTTCTAGAGTAGATCCTTTTCTTGAAAATAAATTTTAAAAAAGAAAAAAACTGACAAAATCATCAGATGCATCCTGCTACTAAATATTTTTACAGTTTCACCTGAGAGTTGTCAGCATTTGTAGTAGGCCTGTATTTGTAACTGTGTAAATAAAAAGTCTGTAAGATATCAAAAACACTTTTTAAGTTTATTTTTAATTGCACTGTCACCAAAAATATTAGTGACTTTTTCTTAAATTTAATGTTTTAAATTTGAGATGCTTCTTTTTACCCATCATCATATATGTACTTAATTCAGTTCATGCCTTCACCTCACTTTTCTACACACAAAAAATGGTGCTAAAGTCTCTAAGGATTCAAAAATGAATAAAATGTCTTTAGACTTACACATATTCTATTCATTTCTCTGACGACTGAATGCAGTTATCAGTTTTGTTCCTGATTTTCATCATTTTGTACCTTCACTGAGACTACAGGAAACAGTAGATTTATATTTAATATGCCTTGTTTTGCACAAACACAATAAAAAGTGATACTACAAAACTCATATCTATTGTAGACATGTTCTTAAGGACACTGTATATGACACTGTACAGAAAAATGTATTGTATCTCAAAATTCAGCATGAGGAAAAGGAAAATCCATGCTTCTCCCTCAGAAATTGGTATGATATTTTTAAGTTTTTTTTTTTTGTTTTGTTTGTTTGTTTTTTTTGTTTTGTTTTTTTTTTAATGAAAAGGTTGAAGTGAAATCCATGACCATGCCAAGACCTTGGTCAGTACTCCCAGATCATATTTACATTTGTCCTAATTTATTTTTTCTTTCATATTATTATTTTTTCATATTTCTTCCGTCTGATTTATACTGGATTGAATGTCACTAATTTATACAAGCTACCCATATATGTACACATGGAAACACATACACAGAGAAAAAGAAAAAATAGATGAAATAAGAAGAATGAGAAAGAAGGCAGGAATGGAGGGAAAAAGACAAGAAAGGTTATGAAGAAGCGGTAAATGGGTAACCCATGAGCTGGACCACATCCACAAATGTATTTTATTTGAACTGCACAATATTAAAATAACTATAATATAAATTAAATAATCAATATTTTAAAAATATCATGAAAGTCACATTTGGTTTCTCTTGAAAAATTAGAATGCACAGGGGCACCTGTGTGGCTCATTTGGTTAAGTGTCCAACTTCAGCTCAGGTCATGATCTTGTGGTTCATGGGTTTGAGCCCCCCATCCAGCTCTGTGCTGACAGCTCAGAGTCTGGAGTTGGCTTCAGATTCTGGGTCTCCCTCTCTCTCTCTGCCCCTCTCCCACTCACGTTCTGTCTCTGTCTCTCAAAAATGAATAAGCGTTAAAAAAAACTTAGAAAAAAGAAAAGAAAAATTAGATGGTACAGGAAAACTATATTTACAGTATTTCATGGAAACAGTCAATTAAACTTAATATCCACGTTAAGTGGCTAGGCACTTTTCAATTGCTAATACTCAATGTGTTCCTCTGTTGATAATGCTAACTTTGTCCTCTCCACACACTTACCTTGCTTAGTTGATCTTATAGCCAGTTAAGATTTTATCACTGAGATATGATCTCTATTTTGGGGAACTCTCAGTGTTAAAGGGTACACTGGTACATTCACAAATAAAGTCCTATCCTGTATACTCCCTTTTGAAATGGAGTGAAAGGGAGTTCCATAAATGTGAATAATAAATAAATAAGTCACAACAGTCCTTTTGGAGATGTGTTCCTACCCAGTGACTTAAAATTAAATTAGCAAAAAGTATGGGATAATTGACTGACTTCCCACTCTTTTTTTTTAAATGTTTATTTTTGAGACAGAGAGAGACAGAGCATGAACAGGGGAGGAGCAGAGAGAATCCGAAGCAGGTTCCAGGCTCTGAGCTGTCAGCACAGAGCCCGATGTGGGGCTTGAACTCACGGACCATGAGATCGTGACCTGAGCCAAAGTCGGATGCTTAACAGACTGAGCCACCCAGGCACCCCGACTTCTCACTCTTTATAGATTTTCAAATGGTGGACTGGGTGGGCACAGCAGAGCCCATATCAATCTAAGGTTCAGACATGCCACGCTGCAAGCCCGCCTGGTGGTTAAAAGACATTGAAATGGTCCATGTTTGTTAAGATTAGGAGAAACTTTCAATTTATTTCCTGAGAATCAAAGAGAAATCATCGTCATCTGAAACTCAGTTTGTTAGTGACAGAGATTGAAAAGCATAAATAGACTGGCAAGTGTCATTCGAACTGAGGAAAGCACAGTATTACACTACACTAAACAGCTATGAAAATTGGTGCTCTAGAAGACAATGCTAAATGAGGTATGCCTCTAAATATACCATTAGGCACACTGTTAGAATAAGTGTAAAAAGAGTAGAGCATAATGAAAGAAAAAAAAAAGACTAATTCTAGTTGGAGTATTATGGAGGAGACCTCATGGAAGAGGAGGGATTTGAGCAGAAATTTAAGGAAACCAACTTAGGCTAATGAAGAAAATGGAAAAAAAAAAATGTAGGATGACTCATCACTCAGGATAATATTTCTTCTTAAGCCTAAATTAAACTTGCACAGAGATAAACATTTATGACAATTAGGGCTACAGTCTAAAGCATTTTGGCTCACAAACTAAGTGCATTAGTTAATGAGTAAGATTTCTGTTCCTCTGCATGTAAACACTAAGTACAGAATTTATCATTCACTAAATCGTATCTGCTTTTTTTCTGCATTTCACCGATGGTTGCCTCAATTGTCATTTTAGCTGCTCTAAATAGTGTGTTCTCTTCTCTGTTGTATTAAGCTATTCCTATCAAGGCTAATGATTTTCTGATTTCTACATGCCAATGATTTTTGGCAGTAACAAATGATGCTTCTCTTTTTCATGTTGCAAGTAGCTTAAATTATATTTTACGTGTCCATTTAAAGGATCATTAGTTAAGTTAATATCTTTGCTATTCAGGAGTATCAAGCAGTTTACAAAGTATAGTCTAACTAAATAGTACTATATTATGCAGTACTTCAATAGCTAAAAAATATATTTTAATTTCCATTTCTATACGTAACTTTGGCCTGAAAACATTATTACACAGTCTGATTTGTTCATGTTTGCATTTTTCTGATTTCTATAAAATACAATGGCATTTCTATAAATTTTGGAGAACAAGTACTATCTATTACAAAAATTATAGGTCTAGGTCTTAACCTTTGGGTTACTATCCAGATATTCACCTACTACATTTTATTGAACTTTTCATTATTTTCCATTTTTACAAATGACACCTTAAATAATTATGACCTAGAGTGGAAGGAATATTGAAAATATTAATTAAAACATCATTTTTTTAATCCATATATGAAAGTCCTACCCTCTTTAGAGTTTGGAAAACCCACCATGAATATCTATGATATGTAATGGGAGAGTTGTTTTAACATGACTGATGATTGACAGACTGGCAAGACGTTGGCTTTGTACTCAGCAAGAGCAAAAGGGCAACTAAATATCCTTTGTTGAGATAAGCTTAAGTATACATAGATCTGTCTTGTTCCTAATCATAGATCAAATGTTAAATAAAATATAGTGACTTACTGTAGCAATGTGTTGGGAGTCTATCTAAATGACACTGTGCCACTAGAGACAAGATACATTGATTTCTTAATATTGAGGAATGGCTGACATCCCCCATGCTCTACAGAAGTTTTTCCCATCATTACACACATCATGTTCTGCTGCAGGGAGTGGAAGGATAGTTCATGGGACCCTGGGAACTCTGACATGGGCTCCATCAGTGGCCATTAACTCTGAGAATTTAGGGCCAGTATTGCACTCAAAACTTCAGCCCGATTCTAGTTATCGAGAATCACTACTTAGATGGTTACCACATCAAAAAATATTCTTCATAACAAGAATCATCCATATTAATTGCTAAAGATGAGTAGATCCTTCCATATGTCAAATAGGAAGTTTACATGTATGAGGAGTTAGAGGTACACAGCACACTGAGCATCACACAAATTTCACAGAACCATTGAAGCTGTATGTGTTTTCTCTTGACCCAAATGGGACATGGGAAAAGAAAGCATTGTGATTCATGGAGAGATGCCTAAAGATGTCTCAATTAATAGCTAATATTTTTTCAAATAGCTATGATTTTCAAGGATCATTTCCTCTAGGAAATCTTTGATGACATAGGCCACTGAAACATTTTAAAGAGTACTGGCGGCATTTATAAAAGGTGAGGTGTGAGAATTTGATCTTGAAGGGTTGTGAACATAAATTCAAACTGTATGTCTGTTGAAAACTGGGAATAATGAAGCCTAGATGGTAAAACAAACAAAGAAACAAACAAAAACACATCTGGGAATTACAATGAATGCATGAGGAGAAAGCTGCCAAATTTGGGGGAGTTCACAGGTACGACATACAATGTGATTATTTTCTAGTGGCTACTTGATCCAAACTTCCTACTGGCCCCATGTATCTACTACACCAATAGTTCTATGGGGAAAGTGTGTTTACTTTCTGAGTATAGGTCAAAAAGGTACTTTATTTATATTGCCAGGGTAGAAATAAGAGACTGATTTATAACTTGAACTCAGAAAAGGAGGAAATGACACTCTTGGGTTCAATAATACATCATTTAAACACCTCACATTTATGTGAAAATAAAGGAAACCTCATTTAAAATGGATTCAGGAAGGGGTGCCTGGGTGACTCAGTTGGTTGAGCGTCAGACTTCGGCTCAGGTCATGATTTCATGGCTCGTGAGTTCGAACCCCACTTTGCGCTCTGTGTTGACAGTTCAGAGCCTGAAGCCTGCTTTGGATTCTGTGTCTGCCTCTTTCTCTGCCCTCCCCCATTCACTCTCTCTCTCTCTCTCAAAAATAAATAAACATTATTGTTTTTTTAAATAAAATAAATAAAATAAAATAAAATAAAATAAAATAAAATAAAATAAAATGGATTCAGGAAGATATGTACCACTCCTCGCTGCCTGCATAACCTAGCAGGAATAAGAAAGTGACTTAAAACAAGGGACATTTTCCACATAGGAATTTTATCTCCTGCTTTTAAGAAAAGGTCTGAGGATCCCTCCCTGCCCCAGCAACAATGCTATAACCACCACTTGCACAACCACAACCTTGAACTCCAGTTCTTCAATAAACTTTTGTTCAAAGTAATCCCCCCCCCCATTACCTCCTAATACCTAACAAAAGCTCATCTCCCCATTTCACTTCAAACTTGCCTATGGTTCACCAAGGCTTGTTTGTTGCAAATTACATTTCCTCTGCTATTCCCAAATAAACCCACTTTTCTGAAATAAACAAAATTGTTCTTTGCTTCATTTCAAGTAACATTTAGAAACTCTTCACAATGGATAAACTTAATGTATTTGGTTTGGCCCCATATTTTAGCTTGTTGTACCACAACTCCTCAGTTCCTACCTGAAAAGGCTACGAAACGTGCCCCATTGTTTGTGTTTGAATTTCGGGCACTGATCTGGCCAACACTAATATGCTCCTTTCATCTCTAATATACCATATAAACCTTTTATGATTTTTCTTTGCAGCTGGATTCAGGCATTTCCTTGCTACTCACTGGTTATAATACTCATTTTATATGTCATTTATCTCCCTAAAGCTATTTTAATGGAGGGCATGTCCATTGGAACTAATAATATCACTACAAAGAAGGAGTAGGAGGTAAGAGAAGAAGGAGAAAGAAAGGGAGGAAAATGTGGGAGGCTGTGATATCATGATTTATAATAAGATATGTATATGTACATATACACATAGATGTGCACATGTATACACATATATACATACATATACATAAATATACGTGTGTGTGTGTGTGTGTGTGTGTGTGTGCGCGTGTGTGGTCTTTTTTGCCATTCTTGTCACAAAAGTCCTAGAACTCTTGGAGTTTCTTAACTGGTGAGGGTGATTGATAAAGGAGTCTTATGTTGACAGGTGACTTTTGGAAAGCACCTAAGGATGGGAGCTGGCTGCTGAGAGATCCAACCATGTGATTAGAGGGCTAGAATTTATAGTCCCATACCCATCATATCCCCCCACCCAAGGTAGGGAGAGAGCTGAAAGTTGGATCAGTTGCAATTGGCAATGCTGATTTAATCAATCACATCTATGTCATGAAGCTTCCATGAAGACCTAAAAGTACTAGGTTTGAAGATCTTCTGGGTTAGTGAACACATAAGGATTTGGAGAAAGTGGCACATTCGTAGAGAACAAGAAAGCTTCAAGCTTTTACCCATTCCTTGCCCTATGTATCTCTTCTATCTGGCTGTTTCTGAGTTATATCCTTTTCTAATAAACCAGTAACCCACTACGTTTGATGTTTCTTTGAGTTCTATGAGCTTCTCTAGCAAATTACTTGAATTCAAGGAGGAGATCATGGGAACCTTTGATTTATGGCCAGTCTGTCAGAAGTACAGGTCACAAAGTGGACTTGTGATTAAGATCTGAGTTGGAAGGGGTTGTTCAAACTTCCAATTCAAGGCCAGTTAGTCAGAACACAGGTAAAACCCAGGATTGTGACTGGAATCTGTAGGGGGTAAGGGAGTAGTCTTGTAGGACTGAACTCTTAACCTGTGCGATCTAATGCTATCTGGGATAGGTAGTGTTAGAATTCAGGTGACTTCTCAGACTCCCTGCTGGTGTCCAAGAATTGGTTACTGGTGTGGGGAACCTCCACATCCATGGTACAATGGGGTGCAGAACACTTTTAGAGGCAAAACAGAGGCAACATCCTCTACTATTTATTTAGTGCTATGTGTTATAGGTTGAATTAAATGCTTACAAAATATTTGTCTCATGCAAATCTTATTTAACTCTATAAATTAGAAATGTAGGTCTACTTGCTAATTATCTTGCAATTCAATATCCCCCACTGTGAAGAACAAAATGTGAAATTTTCAGCGGGTGCACGAGACATTTTAGAGAGAAGGAAACTGGCTTAGAGAGGTGTATGCAACCTTCTCAAAAGTGAGTATCAAAGCCAAATATAAACCTAGCTTTGCCTTTAATCATCCTTAACCATTTTGCTATAGAGTACTGCCTACCCAAATTGGATATAAAACCATTTTCATACCCTATCTGAACCAATTAGATTTCATGATTTTTAGAAATACAAAAATAAATTTAGGCCATTTCTTCAAATTTTCTTCATTTCTGGTTTTTAGTACAAAATATGAGATAAATCTCAATTTTGTTCCCTTTTGCACCCTCTGGTGGAAATGTTAATGAGAAGAAAATGAGCAAACTAAAATTTGTACAAGGAAGATATTATGGCCAGGTATTTTAATAAAATTGGCCACCTGGTTTGTTAAGATCTGAATAAAACATGTTTGATTCTATAATTGGTGAGCCCTTAAAATTACTCTCATAGTTCACTGGTTCTTTTGTAAACAATAATGTATGTAAACCTAAATATACATATTTATAGAATATTTAGATTTACATATATAACATATGTACACATATAGTATACATATACACACATATACATATACACAGATTCATAAAAATACAGGCAAATGAAGATACTAAACCAGGATAATCAGTAGTTGTAATGAATTTGGATTCAGCAGGATATACAAATATCTTTCCAGACCTTTAGTGTATGCATTTATTCATGTATTTATTTCTTTTTTCAAAAGCTTTTATTTTTCCACTTTTTATTATTCTAGGTGCTGGTATTTATAAATGGAAATGCTAAAAAAAAAAGATCATCATTTAGTTACATGTATGTGTATACAAACATGTATGAAATATTTTCAAAGAAAATAGATCTGTTGCAGAATAGAAATATAATGAATTAGAATATCTTTATTTGTTAGCATACTACTTCTGTTTATATTCTCATGCCATTTTGAAATTTAATCTTTTTCTCATCAACACAAAAGAGATTCTAATATTGTGACACAGAAAAGATTGTAATTGCTTAATTATTTATACAATATGGCAAATACACATTTTGCACTTATCAACAGAGATGTTATGTAGAATAAAAATGCTTTCATTATGAATCTGGGTTTCAAACAAATGTGCAGACCATCAAAAATGTTTACTAATAAGTTAAAATTATGTTTTCCCCCTCTGCTCAATAATAACAACTAGTTTCATTTCTCACTATCGTATGCTACAATTCATAATATTTAGAAAATACTTAATTTCCTATCTACTCAGTACCAGGCACTGTGATTGTATATATGGATAAAGTAGTTAGCTTCACTTATAGAGTTGCTGTCTTCACCAAACTTACAATCTAACCCATTCCTCTTGATTCTGCTACCTAGTGTCTCAGGAACTATTAAAAAATGACATTTGGGGGTGCCTGGGTGGCTCAGGCAGTTCGGTGTCCGACTTCCGCTCAGGTCACGATCTCGCGGTCTGTGAGTTCGAGCCCTGCGTCGGGCTCTGTACTGACTGCTCAGAGCCTGGAGCCTGTTTCAGATTCTGTGTCTCCCTCTCTTTCTGCCCCTCCCCTGTTCATGCTCTGTCTCTCTCTGTCTCAAAAATAAATGAACGTTAATTTTTTTTTTAAATGACATTTGTAGGGCCTCATGCCAGACTTACTGAATCAAAATCTCTAGTGGCTAGATTTGAGTAAGTCTATTTTCAAAATTAAGAAAGAAATTTGTTTAGAATAGTTTTAGATTTACAGAAAAAACACAAGGAGCACTACAGAGAGTTCCCATAGACCCTATACCCAGTTTCCCCTAGGATTAACACTGTATCTTTGTATGGTACATTTGTTACAACAAATCAACAAATATTGGAACATTTTTATTAACAAAAGTCCAGTTTATTCTGATTTCTGCGGCTAAAAACTCATGCCCTTTAGTCATCCTAACTCCTTAGGCTCCTCTTGGCTGTGAATTTTTTTCAGACTTTTGTTGTTTTTGATAACCCCAGCCGTTTTGAGGAGTACTGGTTAGGTATTTTGAGGAGTACTGGTCAGTTTTGAGAATACTCCTCAACTGAAATTTGCTTGACATATTTTCTCATGATTAGACTAGAATTATTGGTTTTAAAGAGGAAGACCACAGAGGTGAAGTGCCATTTCATCACACCTTATTAAAGATACATGCTGTCAAGATCACTTATTACTGTCGATGTTAACCTTGATCCCATGGCTGAGGTAGAGTTTGTCATGTTCCTTCATTGTAAAGTTACTATTTCCCTTTCTCCTTTCCATACTGTACTCTCTGGAGGAAGTCACTCAGCACAGCCCACATTTGGGGAGTGAGAAGTAGTGCCTGGCCTACTTGCATGCAGAGTAGCTACATGAATTATTTGAATGCTTCTGCATAACTGTCTATTACCAGTCCAGACTCTTATTTATTTTACATTTTGAGCTATAATCCAATAGTAAATTATTTTTTATTGTTCAAATTATTTCCTTTTGTGCCATTGGGATCTCTTTCAGTTGGCTCCTGTACCATTTTTGAGAATGTCACTTTCTGAAGCTACAGATGCTACAGAACTCGTCTTGGTATGTCTTAACCCAGTCCTAGATTCAGCTATTTCTCTAGGAAGTCCTGTTCTGGTTCTTCTTCTTCCTTTTTTTTTTTTTTTTCCTTTTTCTTTTTTTTTTTTCTTTTTTAAGAATGGTATTCAGAACCAAAATCTGCATCCTAGGTATGCTTGTTGGTACTGGGGTGTCTTTGCTTCTAGGGGCTCTAAGTGACAGAAAGCAAAATATATGTATGCATACTAACCTGTGTATATATCTATAAATATTTCTATGTGTATATCTAACCAAATCTATATTAAGCAAAACATCAGTTCATACTGAAATCTTTATTTCTAGTCCATGACTACTTAGTTCATTCAGATACCCCCCCCTACCTCTCGTATCTGTACTCCCATCCTAACAATGAGAACTTGGCTCCTACCATCTGTCATCCAGTTACTAAATTGTCTAATTCCAGTGTACATATACAGTACTATTAGAACAGCTAACTCATACTCTCATGAGAAACTTTAACAGCAAGAGTAGTGCCCTTATGTGCTATTTCTTTTGCCTTTAGTCATTGACTCGACTCTGTCAAAGTGCCTTAGGCTAGCCCTTCTCCTCACCACCTTTAGTCAGGTTATTTCATACATCTGTAATAAACTCATATTGTTTGGCCAATTCTGTCTTCCGTATAAGGATCCTCCAAATTTCTAAATTATTATTTATTTCACATACATTAAGGTTAAGTCTTCGTGCTACAGTGAAGTTCTATAGGTTTTCACAAATGCATACAGTCAGATATCCACCATTACAGTAAAAAACAGATAGATACACTGACCTAAAATAACTCCCTGTGCTTCACCTATTAACCCACTCACCACCAAATCCCCTGGGACCCATGGACCTCTTATCATTGTTATAGTTTTGCCTTTTCCAAAGTGTCACATGATTCAAATCATCCAGTATATAAACTATTCAGACTGGGTGTTTTTACTGGGTAAAATTCATATAAGATTCATCTAGGTATTTCTGTGGCTTGGTATCCCATTTTTTATTGTAGAGTATAACCAGTTTGCCTATCAGTTCACCTACTGAAAGAACAGCTTCGTTGCTTTCAGTTTTGGGCAATTATACATACAGCCTCTCTCTGCATTCACATGGTTTTGTGTGGACATAGTGTTCAATTAGTTGAGTAAATACCTAAGAACATGATTGACAGATTTTATGGTCAGATTATGTCCAGCTTTGTAAGAAACCGCCAAACTGTCTTCCAAAGTAACTATACTATTGGACATTCTGAAAAGCAGTCAGTAACAGTTCCAGTTATTTGCATCCTTGCCAGATATTAATACTGCCAGGTTTTATTGGAATGTAATCATTCTAATAGGTAGGTACTGGTATCCCATTTCTGGTCTAATTTACAGTGCCCCAAATGAAAATAGGGGGAACATTTTTTCATATGCTTTTATTTTTCATTTATTTATCTTCTTTGATTAGATGTCTTCAAATTTTGCCTCATTTCTTAAATTGGGTTGCTTATGTTTCTATTGTTGAGTTTTAAGAGTTATTTGTATATTTTGGATGTAAGTCCTTTATCACATTTTTGTTTTACAAATATTTTTTCCTAGTCTTTATATTGTATCTTCATTCTTTTAACAGGTTTTTTCACAGAGCAGACATTTAAAAAAAATTTTTTTTAATGTTTATTTATTTTTGAGACAGAGAGAGACAAAGCATGAACGGGGGAGAGGCAGAGAGAGGGAGACACAGAATGTGAAGCAGGCTCCAATTTCTGAGCCATCAGCCCAGAGCCCAACGCGCGGCTTGAACTCACAGAACGTGAGATCATGACCTGAGCCGAAGTCGGACGCTCAACTGACTGAGCCACCCAGGCGCCCCCACAGAGCAGACATTTTAATAGAGTCTAAATTATCAAATTTTTATTTCAAGGACCATGATTTTGGTGTTGTATGTAAAATCTTACTGCTAAACACAAAGTTACCTAGTTTTATTTTCTTGTATGCTCTCTCCTAAAAGTTTTACAATTTTGTGTCTAACATTTTAGTTCGTGCTTCATTTTGTGTTTATTTTTGAAAAAAAAGGTATAAAGCTGTGTCTAGATTCATTTTTTTCATATTGTTATACACTAAATATTTGTGTTGCATCAAATTCATATATAGAAGCCCTGCCCCTCAATGCAGTGGTATTTGAAGATGGGGCTTTAGGGAGTTAAATAAGATTAGATGAGGTCACAAGGTGGGGAGGGGGTTGACTAGTCTGAGAGTATTAGTACCCTTAAATGAAGAAACATCAGAGTTTGCTCACTCTCTCGTGCACTCCATCTTTCTCTCAGTCCATCTTGCTGGCAACTTAATCTTGGATTCACACAGCCTCCAGAATTCTGAATAATAAATTCCTATTGTCTAAGCCATCCAGTGTGTAGTATTTTGTTATGGCAACCTGAATAGACTAAGACACCTATGAAAACTATTCAAAGCACCATTTGATGAAAATACTGCCTTTTCCTTTCCCTTAGAAGTGCCTTAGGTTCATTGTCAAAATCACTTAACTATATTTGTGTGGGTCTATTTCTGGGCTTTTAAACTATGTTTTATTGATCCATGCTCTATTATTTTGCCAATATCATGCTTTCTTTATTAATGTATTGTCTTAGAATTGGGTAAGACCTCCAACCTTTTTTCTTCTTCAGTATACTGTTGGCTGTCACCAGGTGTTTTGCCTCTCTATATAAATTTTACAATAGGTTTGTTGGTATCTACAAACTAGATTTCTGAGAATTTTAGGACTGTGTTGATCTATATATAGATGAAGTTGGGAAGGAAATAATGTATTAACAACATTCAGTTTTCCAATCCCAAAACAAAAATTATCTCTCCCTATTTATATCTTCTTTAATTTATCTCACCAGAGTTTAGCAGGGTTTTTTTCTGCATATAAATCCTACACATATTTTGTTGGATTAATTCCTAAATATTTCCCTTTTGTGGTACTATTAAAATATTGTTTTTCTTCTAATTTCACATTCCAATTTTTCATGCTGGCATATTGGGAAAAAAATTACCTTATTGTATCTTGTGACCCTACCATATTTACTGGTTAGTTCCAACAATTTTTGTTCAGTTCTTTGGGATTTCCACAATCTTGTCATCTCTTAACAAAGATAGCATTGTTTCATTCTTCCATATCTATCTACCTTTTATTTTATTGTGTTATTGACTAGGTAGGACTTCCATTGTGATAAGCAAGAATGCTCAGAGAGGGCATTCTTGTCTTATTTCCAAATAGGGAGAAAGTCTAGTTTCTCACTATTAAGTATATCAGCTGTTGGATTTTTGAAGATACCCATTGTCAAGATGGGGAAAAGCTCTTCTTTTCCTAATATTCTGAGTGCTTTTGTCATGAATGTTGGATTTCTCAAATGCTTTTTCTGAATGATTAGATGTGATTTTTTTTTCCTTAGCTTATGGATGTGGCAAACTACACAGACTGATTTTCAAAAATTGAACCAGCTTTCCAAACATGGTAAATCCCACTTGGTCATGTGTATAATTCATTTTATACGTTTTCAATTTTACTTGATTTTTTTGGATGAATTTTGCATCTATATTCATGCGAGAGAGTGAAACATAGTATTCCTTTCTTGGAATGTTTTTATATGTATTTGATATTAGGATAATGCTTGCTCTGTACAATGTAACGTTTAGGAAGCGCTTCCTCTTTGCTTTTATATTCTGGAATAGATCATGGAGAAATGGCATTATTTCTTCCTTAATTGTTTGCTAAAATTTACCAGTGAAATAATCTAAGCCTGGCTCTTTCTTTCTTGGAAAGTTATTAATTACTGATTCAATGCATTTTATATATATATATATATATATATATATATATAATATATAAATATATAATGTGTATATGTACACATTATATTATTATATTATACATATATATTCAGATTATCAATTTCTCTTTGTAAGATTGTTGGTAGCTAGTCTATTAAATTAATCCATTTCATGTAAGTTATTAAATTGAGGACAAAGAGCTGTTCGTAGAATTCCAGTGTTACATTTTTATTGTCCATGGGCTCATTAGTAATGATATTTATTTCATTTCTGGTATTGTTAATTTATACTTTTTTCTTAATTGGCCTAGCTAAACGTGTATCAATTGTATTAACCTTCGAAAGAACTAGTTTTTGGTTTTGTTGTGTTCTATGTTGTTTTCTTGTTTACAATTTCAGTGATTTCTGTTCTAATTTTTATTTTTGTTTTTTTTTTTTTTACCTTCTTGTTTAGACTTCAACTGTGCTAGTTTTTTAAGGTAAAATCTTAGATAACTGATTTTTGATTTTCATTATTTTCTAATTTATGTATTTAATGCTATAAATTTATATCCAAACATTAATTTCTTTATATCTTACACATTTTGTTCTATTTTTGTTTTAACTTAAAGTATTTTTAAATTTCTATTGAGATTTTTTTCTTTGATCCATATTTTATTAGACAAGCATTATTTAATGTCCAAATATTTGGAGGATTTTTCAATTATCTTTCAGATGTTGCTTTTTTTTTTTTATTTCTATTTTTTAATATATGAAATTTACTGTCAAATTGGTTTCCATACAACACCCAGTGCTCATCCCAAAAGGTGCCCTCCTCAATACCCATCACCCACCCTGCCCTCCCTCCCACCCCCCATCAACCCTCAGTTTGTTCTCAGTTTTTAACAGTCTCTTATGCTTTGGCTCTCTCCCACTCTAACCTCTTTTTTTTTTTTTTTTTTTCCTTCCCCTCCCCCATGGGTTTCTGTTAAGTTTCTCAGGATCCACATAAGAGTGAAACCATATGGTATCTGTCTTTCTCTGTATGGCTTATTTCACTTAGCATCACACTCTCCAGTTCCATCCATGTTGCTACAAAAGGCCATATTTCATTTTTTCTCATTGCCACGTAGTATTTCATTGTGTATATAAACCACAATTTCTTTATCCATTCATCAGTTGATGGACATTTAGGCTCTTTCCATAATTTGGCTATTGTTGAGAGTGCCGCTATAAACATTGGGGTACAGGTGCCCCTATGCATCAGTACTCCTGTATCCCTTGGATAAATTCCTAGCAGTGCTATTGCTGGGTCATAGGGTAGGTCTATTTTTAATTTTCTGAGGAACCTCCACACTGCTTTCCAGAGCGGCTGCACCAATTTGCATTCCCACCAACAGTGCAAGAGGGTTCCTGTTTCTCCACATCCTCTCCAGCATCTATAGTCTCCTGATTTCTTCATTTTGGCCACTCTGACTGGCGTGAGGTGATACCTGACTGTGGTTTTGATTTGTATTTCCCTGATAAGGAGCGACGTTGAGCATCTTTTCATGTGCCTGTTGGCCATCCGGATGTCTTCTTTAGAGAAGTGTCTATTCATGTTTTCTGCCCATTTCTTCACTGGGTTATTTGTTTTTCGGGTGTGGAGTTTGATGAACTCTTTATAGATTTTGGATACTAGCCCTTTGTCCGATGTGTCATTTGCAAATATCTTTTCCCATTCCGTTGGTTGCCTTTTAGTTTTGTTGGTTGTTTCCTTTGCTGTGCAGAAGATTTTTATCTTCATAAGGTCCCAGTAATTCACTTTTGCTTTTAATTCCCTTGCCTTTGGGGATGTGCCGAGTAAGAGATTGCTACGGCTGAGGTCAGAGAGGTCTTTTCCTGCTTTCTCCTCTAAGGTTTTGATGGTTTCCTGTCTCACATTCAGGTCCTTTATCCATTTTGAGTTTATTTTTGTGAATGGTGTGAGAAAGTGGTCTAGTTTCAACCTTCTGCATGTTGCTGTCCAGTTCTCCCAGCACCATTTGTTAAAGAGACTGTCTTTTTTCCATTGGATGTTCTTTCCTGCTTTGTCAAAGATGAGTTGGCCATACGTTTGTGGGTCTAGTTCTGGGGTTTCTATTCTATTCCATTGGTCTATGTGTCTGTTTTTATGCCAATACCATGCTGTCTTGATGATGACAGCTTTGTAGTAGAGGCTAAAGTCTGGGATTGTGATGCTTCCTGCTTTGGTCTTCTTCTTCAAAATTACTTTGGCTATTCGGGGCCTTTTGTGGTTCCATATGAATTTTAGGATTGCTTGTTCTAGTTTCGAGAAGAATGCTGGTGCAATTTTGATTGGGATTGCATTGAATGTGTAGATAGCTTTGGGTAGTATTGACATTTTGACAATATTTATTCTTCCAATCCATGAGCATGGAATGTCTTTCCATTTCTTTATATCTTCTTCAATTACCTGCATAAGCTTTCTATAGTTTTCAGCATACAGATCTTTTACATCTTTGGTTAGATTTATTCCTAGGTATTTTATGCTTCTTGGTGCAATTGTGAATGGGATCGGTTTCTTCATTTGTCTTTCTGTTGCTTCATTGTTAGTGTATAAGAATGCAACTGATTTCTGCACGTTGATTTTGTATCCTGCAACTTTGCTGAATTCATGTATCAGTTCTAGCAGACTTTTGGTGGAGTCTATCGGATTCAAATGTTGATTTCTAATTTAATTCCATTTTTTGTCTGAGATGATATTCTGTATATCTAATCTTCTATATGTGTTAATATATGTTTTATGGCAGAGAACATGATCTATCTGGGCAAATATTACTGCAAGCTTGAGAAGAATGTATATTTTGCTGTTGTTGGATAGAGTAGTCTATAAATATCCATTAGATCAAATTGATTGATATTGCTGTTAAAGTCAACTATATCCTTACTGATTTTTTTTCTGCTTGATCTATCAATTACTGAACGAGGGTTGCTGGTCTCTCCAACTATAATAGCAATTTGTCTATTCCTCATTGTAGTACTATCAGTTTTTGCCCATATAATTTGATTCTCTGTTGTTAGTAAACAGACATTTAGAATTGTTGTGTCTTCTTGGAGAAGTGACTTATTTATCATCATGTAATACTCCAACAATGATAACTTCTCTTATTCTAAATTATGCTTTGCTGAAATTTATAAATAGCTGCTGTTGCTTTCTATGGATTAACATGAGCATGACATATCTTTTTCCACTCGTTTGACTTCAATCTGATATTTAATCTTATATTTCAAAGGCTTGTCTTGTAGGCAACAATTTGGTACTGCATCCACTCTGATTATTTCTTTTAATTTATGTATTTAGAATGTTCAGATTAAAATGATCATTGATATAAGTGGATTAGTAATGAACATATTTATTAGTATTATATTCATTGTATTTGGTCATCCCTTTTTTTCCTCTTTTTTTTTCCTGACTTCTTTAGCTTTATATAAGCATTTTATATGACTTCACTTATCTTCTCTCACAGCATACAAGTAGCACTTTGTTTTAAAAAAATTTAGGCATTTCCTTAGAATTTGCATTATACTTTTTTAGCTAATCAAAGTGCACCTCAAATAACATAATATAAGTTCATAGGAAGTGTAGTTGCCTTATAACAGAGTAATCCCAGAGTCCTTTTTCCATTCCTTTATGGCATTGCTGTCTTTCACTTAACTTATCCATATGCTATACTGACCCCTAACATGGTTACTATTACTACCTTAGAAATATTTTGGATAGATTAAGAATATAAAAATATAACATTTTATTTTTCTTTCATTTATTCTTTCTCTGACATGCTTTCTTTATGTAGATACAAGAGTCTGTCCTTTATCATTTTCCTTCTCCCTGAAGAACTTCTTAACATTATTTTCAGGGCAGCTCTGCTGATGAATTCCTTCAGTTTTTATTTGTCTGAGAAAGTCTTTATTTCTCCTTTACCTTTGAAAGATAACTTCACTAGATATCAAATTCTAGCTTGGTGTTTTGTTTTGTTTTGTTTCCCTCTATCAAGGCTAAATATCCCATGCCATTTTCTTTGAGCTTGCATGACTTCTGAAGCAGTCTAAAGAAATGTTTATCATATCTCTCTCTCTATGTAAGGTGCGCCCCCCCCCCCCGGCACCTCTTACTCCTTTTAAGATATTCTCACTGTCTTTGGTTTTCTGAAGTTTGAATATACGTCTATATGTAGTCTCTTTCAATACTTGTCCTGGTTGTTTTTTTCAGAGCATCCTAAGTCTGAGGTTTGATGTCTCTCATTAATTCTGAAAATTCACAGATATTATTACCTCAAATATTTCTTCTGTTCTCTCTTTCTTCCCTTTCTGATATTCCAACTAAGCTTCTGTTACACTTTTTGAAAAATCCCCATAATTCATTTTATGTTTCTTTTTCTCTTTGCATTTCAGTTTGGAAAAATTATGTTGGCTTATCTTCAAGCTCACTGATTTTTTCTTTGGTCATGAGAAGTCTGCTAATGAGTGCATCAAATGATTTTTTTTTTTTTACTTCTGTTACAATGTTTTTGATTTCTAGCATTTCCATTTTATTATTTCTAAGGATTTCCTTTTTTTCTACCTACATACTCATCGTTCTGCAAGCTACCCACTTTTCCCTGGAATCTTTAACACTTCCATTATAACAATTTTGAATTCCCTGATAATTCCAAAATTTGTGCCATATCTGAGTCTATCATTTATTTTTGTTCCATCTCCTCAGACTGTATTTTTCTTGTCTCTTAGCATGTCTTGTGATTTCTTTTATAAAAAAGCCAGACATAATGTGTTGAGTAGTTATAACTAAAAATAAATAACTCTTTAGTGGTTTTTGTTGATGTTGTTATGTTTAATCTGTCTACATGTTTGGTTGTATTTGATGTTTGACCTATGTGTATGTTTGGGGACTTTAAATTCCTCTAATGTCTTTGTTTTGGTCCATCTAGCTGTCTTTTGGCTTCCCTAAGAGCTATCTCATACTTACTATGTACTTACCCTTTTATGTGTTTACATGTATTAAGTAATTTCACCATCACAACTACACTATGAAGTAGATTATACTACTTTTACTATTTTTTCATTAAGAAAATCAAGATATAGTATAGTTAAATAATATACAATCTACCTCAAGTTGCTATATTAATAACCTGGAGAGCTAGGCTTTGAAGAGAAATGATTCAGCTCCAGACCCATGCTGCAAACCACTAATGTACGCAATAATATGCCACCAATCTTGGAATGTCCCAGTGCCCACATGACCACTAGTACAGCTGCTACTTTACTCCAGCCCTTTCAAAACTGCTCATCCAGCTGGCAGCATTTTCATTGCTGTGCCTACACAAAACTATTCACAAGAGTTAGAGATGGAACAGTATTTTTTAGTTTTAATTGAGAAATAAAAAGATAATTCTTAAAATCAAAACTGATGTTGAAAAGCATTGAAATAAGCAAAGGAGAAATAATATGGATTCATTTAGGTATTTTTTAATGGAAATGATACAAAGTCAAGAATCCAGAAAATATTCTTTCCCCAAATCATCCACTAAGAGTCAGCAATTTTTACCTCTCTTGTAAAATAAAAGAAAAAAAATGCTTATACTTTTTTTTTGGTTGTTGTTAACTTGGAGGATAAGTTTGCTCTATGAGCATTTATGTTGTTGTTGTTTCCTTATACCCAATAACCTAATAAATTATAACACTTTTCTTTGCATAATAAGTGCCCTTCCTTGTCCAGAGAGCAGAGCCACAAAGAGAACCTACAGATTTTTTAAGTGTTCATTAAATAAAATTTACATGTCATGGGAGAACTTTGGAGATATTAGAATTATAAACTAATAAGGGTTTTGTGAGTATATGGAAAATGAAAACTTGAAGAAAAATGACTATGCTAAGAAACAGGTGAAATGTAGAGGCAGTTGTTTAAAAATGAGTAATTCAAGACTGATTATTCAAATCCTGATTAAAAGGCAATATTTATTTATGTATGGAGTTCTCTGTTTTTCTTTTCACTGATTAATAAAACATATATGTCATGCTTACTAAATTCAAGACATAAAGTTATGTACCTTCCAACGATTTTCCAAAAATAATCTCACAATCAGAATAAAAATATGTGTCTGGTTTTTACGAGTTTTAATCTCCAAAACTATCTGTACTATGCCTTTTCTACTTTTAGAATCTGGTGGATAAAAGAGGCCTGCCATAGAATCAAATGAAACATTTAATTTTCAAATCTTTGTTAGTGTTTTGTACTGCCCAAAAGGTCCCAGAATGTGTGGCACATTCTTTAAGGAGAGCACATTTAATTTTTGTTGTTGTTGTTATGCAGAAAAAGCTCATCGATCTCTTTGGAGATAATGTTGACAGGAAGCCTTAAGGTCCATTACAAATATGTGGAATTTCACTTAAAAAAAATTGGATGGGAGTGTGGGTGCATGCTTATGAAAACAATCCAGAAGAATGAGGAAAACTGATAATACCACAAAGAAATTGCCAATTGCACCATTTCTTTCTATAATCCAGAGGAGATGGTTTTCAATCCTTAAGTGAAGGGTTTAGCCTTTGCTAGGAGCACAAACAGTTCATCCATAATAACACAATGAATAGCAGAAGCTTTTGGCACAGCTATTATTATGTTAGTTCATGTGGCTATGGAAACCTTTGGAAGGTCTACTCAGATTGCTTTCTTTCTTGGTGAAATAAGAAGCATGGTAATCATGTAAGGAAGATCCAGGGAAAGAATGCTTGGTTGAAAAAGTGAGAAGGAGGTGGAAAATAATATCTAAGTGAGTACAGATGTGAATTATAAATATAGCACTCCTAAAATCTCATGGTTTTATTTTTTATTTCAACATTTTGTGTTAGTTAGTTATGTTAGTTGTGCCTGAATGCAGAGAATAAGTAGACAGATTTTGTCAGGGAAACACAAAATAAGAGAAAGAGTGGCAAGAAAATAAGGGATAATCTAAGATCGATAAGGGATCATTGGAACATATCACGGAGATATTAAGAGAAGCCATTTGCCATGGCCCTGATAATTCCAGCATGTTCTTTGGTGAGTTTGCCAAGAATGCAAGGCCCAGACTTCTCTTTACTTGGGATATTTTTCAAGGTTGTATTTCAGTAGCAATTTAAGGGGATACAGTGATATCTCCCTCCAGGATAAAGAGCAAACTTGCTATAGAAGACGTGTATGCCAACATCTCTGTGTTCCTCGGAGTGATGTAAAAACATCATGTATGCAGCATCCACTCAGGCTACTACTATGCCTTATTCCCATGGAGCATGAGCAACAAGAGGAACCACTGCAAACATGAAACTCGCTGTTGTTTGAAAATTAAGTCCTTTGTTTCTAACCCTGACCTTCGTTAGGGGCACAAACAGTTCATCCATAATAACACAATGAATAGCAGACGTTTTGTGTCTTCTGACAGATCCATAAAACCATAACTGACTATATTACTAGCTTGCAAGTGAAGTATGAGCCTAGATTCTGAAACGGGAATATGGTAGAGTGAAAACTTATTACAATGATAACCTGGCATTCCTTTACTAGTTTATAATGTAGGCAATTACATTATTTTTTAATGAAGAACTAAGAAGATTTGAGCAGTACAGAAATTTGATGTGGTATTCAACAAATATCAGGGAGCCGAGGTAAGTGCAGATCGTTTCTCCAGTATTGTTTTGAATATTATGGAATAGCAAAACAAAAAGAGTACATGGCATAAGGAAAAGAGAACTAAAAATCAGACACTCTTTATATATATATCCTAACTCCACAGACTCTTTATTGTGGACAAAGTTTTTGATACTTTTAAGCCTCAATTTCTCTGTCTGTAACATATGTGCTTGGTCATTGGATGGTAAAGTAAAATCAAGTCCTCAATACTGATTGACTTTGTCGTTAGAGTCCCTTATTTTGTGTACCAATTTCAGAGAAATAAGTTACCATAAAAAGGAATGAAAAGTTAGATCTACCTAGATATTTTATAAATGATTTAAAATTCTGAAATAATCATTAAATATTTCTTTAAAAATATTTCACCTAAAAATCAGATGCATCAAGTACAACATGACAATAGTATTATATAAATGCCCCCATAAAATAATTGATGTCTATGTTAGATACAACAAAGAAATACAAACTGTAACCCCAAGTTAAGTTTCCAGTTTGAAACAACATTTAAAGTGCATAAGGCCTTTTGTCATTCCAGGATTCTACTAAGTGAAATTTAGCAACATTGCTTCTATATTATTCAGATGAAATTCAACTTGACTTGACAATAACTTTGCTGTTTAAATATTGCAATTCAAAGCAAAACTCTAGAAGTGAGATCCATAAAGGAAAAGCATGGACTTCCCATGATGGAAACATGCAGCACTTTACATATTAATCTTGTGTCATAGTGACCATAACTTTGACAATGTCTCATAAATCACATTCAAACAAATTCCAACTTCAATGAAAGCATTTAATTATAATCTAAATCTATGTATTCAGATCCAATATTGTCCTTTTCAAAAGTATCTGTTTCATTTTCTTCCTCACCACCTGCCTCAAATAATTTTAAATATAATTTAGGAAATATATAGCCTTTTGGAAAATGATTAACAAATTCTATTTAAAAACATGCATGCTATTACTAACACATTCGTGAGCCAGGAAGATAGGCTTTCTTAAACTTAACAATTTCAGTACTTCTAAAGTTAGTTCTAGGAGGTGAGTATAAACAGTGTAAATAAATACAACTTTGATCTTTTTTAGTCATATACAGAGTACAAATACTATGGTTGGCACTGGGACTCTTAAAAACAAAATCCATGCTTAAGCCATGACAAAACTCTCACACAAAAAAGAAAATTTATTTTGAGTGGAACGTTAACATGGGCATACAATATGGACACAGGGTGCTTGTTTTTATTCCTAAAGTAGGGGAACAGTGTAGAGAGCATCCTACCTCAATCCCGTTTTTTTTTTTTAATTTTAATATTTATTTATTTTTGAGAGAGAGACAAAGTGCAAACAGAGGAGGGGCAGAGAGAGAGGGAGACACAGGATCCAAAGTAGGCTCCAGGCTCTTAGCTGTCAGCACATAGCCCGAGGCAGGGCTCGAATCCATGAACCACGAGATCATGACCTGAGCCCAAGTCAGATGCTCAACCGCCTGAGCCAGCCAGGCGCCCCGACCTCAATCCCATTCTTAAGACATGGCTACAAATATAATGTTCACTACCATAATTTAAATAATTATTGTATTAAGTGATCAAGGTTAGTATTTTACTTGTTCTATTTCCAGCATCAAATAATAAGTAGTAGTACTAATAAGTAATAAAACTTAACAGCAATGAGATTTTAATGCAGGTCTCTTCAAATCACAGAAAACTAAGGAAAACAGAATTCATGGTGGGGGAGGGAAAGCATGTTCTTGTCTAAAGCAATTAGAAATATGAGATTTCTTACATACCACCAAGGTAGATAAATTCAAACTCTCAAATGTCCTTATTGAATTATTTCTAATACACATTTTATATGCAGCAGATAAAAGTAGAGATAATAATAACAAAGATAGCAAGGTCAGATCTATATACAATGAAACACCCGAACTATTTTATTTTATTTTATTTTTTACACCCAAACTATTTTAGAGAACTCCCCTTTACTGTAATCAAACTAGTTACATTTAAAACACAGATTGAACAACTGTCCTGAGTTTGCCTTTTCTATTTCTACTTTTTGATCAATCCTATTGCTGAACCAATACACTCAACACCTATCTATCTCTCTCTCTCTCTCTCTCTCTCTCTCTCACACACACACACACACACACACACACACACACACAATCACACTGGTTAATATGCAGTTTTGCATATTTATATATGATAGCTATTATTTTCCAAGTGAATGCTGATTTCTCAAACCTAAACCCTAAATTGAATATCATCATCTAAAGTTATGAAAATGAAGAGAAATCTATAAAATTAGGCACATAGGGTTTTGGATTGATTACAAAATTAATCTTCTGCTTCAGAAAGAATAACAGGTTGACATTTTAAAAACTCATTTTGAATGAAGAAGAACAGATTGAGAAAATCTCCATATAATCTCTGAAAGGATGTAGTTTTCAATGAGCATGAATTACATTTCATTTTATGCAAGGTTTTTACTACTGCAGTATTTTCTGTTATATTGAGTTATAACCCCCTACCCATAGAGGCAGCTTTGATTTGATTTTCATTGCCTTGGGCAAGCGTGATTGAGGACCCATAAGACTGTAGAAGATGTTGATTGATTCTTTTGATCCTAGAAGATAATAGAAAGTGTTTAAATTGGTTGTGTTAAAAAAATCTGAGGATGAATTGGGACTTTAGGCAAATTGCACAGAAGATTTTTAATCTTCGATTTGTTCAAATTTGTAACATAGGAAACAGAAAAGATTTGTATCTCCTCTTGTCAAATTCCTTTCTATTTCACATCAATCACTTTTTTTTTTCTCTTCACCTTTTCTGTTCCTATGTGACTCCTTTATCCCTAGAATTAGAGGCCTTTGGGTCTTATTTAAATTAAAAAAAGATATCAAAGTCACACATAAAGTGAAATTTAGTGAAATTTAAGCCACAGCTAGATTGGAGAACAGGCCAAAGAGAAGTAAAAAAAAATCAGTGGCAAAATGAAAAGTGAACCTATGTGCTTCTCTTTAGAAGTAAAAAGTGCTAATCATTAGATCACTACCTCAGGCAGTGTGACAAAACATTTCTCAACAGAGCTCTTGTGATACACTGCTAGCCATCAGAGTGTCTCAGTTGAATATTGAGAGGTATGGAAAATAACTTGTTATTATTTATAAAGTACTGAAATTTTAAAATTAATTCCTTTCATCATATAAACTAGAGCAGATGCATGGTTGTAGTAATTAAAAAAAAAATTCCATACTAATTAATGATAGTGACAGAAAAGGAACTCACCAAGACCAAGGAGGTTTCATTGGATTCTATAACCCAGAGCTTATTTAACCCCTGGCTGCTTAGTAAGAAATCATCACTCCAAAATATAGTTAGAAGTCACTGCAGAGTTTTCAGGTATTTTTGCTTTTATTTCCTGTATATGTTGTAGGATTGCATTACAAACTGGAGGAATAGCTCTGCTTATTTCTACATGGGGATATTTTAGTGATAGAAAACCTACTGGTTATGAAGGAGGACAGGTTTTGAATTTGGATTTTTTCGCATTTTCTAGGAGACTGAGAAATTATCCATTGATTTGATCAAATCAAAGAAAAGAAAGAAAAGAGCTGGTAGACATTACTGGGAAGATATTTGGGGACACCAAACGTGGGGACAACTAGAAGGGTGTCTCATTTACCATTAGAATATAAAGTCTCTATCATTTTATCTGTTTGCTGTGCAGAGAACTTGAAATCACTACTTTAGTGAAATAATTATATTTTGGAGAGGAGCAAACTGGATTTTAGTCTTAGCTTAAATTTTCTAACTACATGAACCTGAGGAAACTGCAAATCTCTCTGTGACTTAGGTTTACCTATAAAATAAATAGAATGCTTTTTGAAAAAGTTATACAATCTTATTATTAAATATAGTGCTCCTGAGATTCTTAAATGAAATAATTCATAAAAATGCCCAATGCATTATAAAAACACTTTCTGTGTGCATGTACATGTGTCCATATAGTTGCAATCAACTCAGCTGTGTTAGGCACTTTCTTAAACATTCCATAAGATATACAGGGTTATTATCTGCATTTATGATGAAACTGACAAACAGAAGGGTTAAATGAGTTGTACAAGATCCCACACCAATGAGTAAGAACACAATTTGAAAAATACATTTATATTAATCACTAAACTGTACAACCCTACTGTACATAGTAGTTCCCTAGGTCCAAACCCTTGGAGAGCTTTATCCAAGAAGAGTTCTGTTAATATGAATCTTTGGACCTTTAGATTCAGTTAACACAATTTTGAAATGCCTTCCTCCATTTAGTTGACATTGGTTTTGTGCTTCTTCTCCTAAAGACATGATTAAGGGACACCTTATTTTGTAATTGAAAATGAAATCCTTAATAGTTAACTTCATCATCACATAAAGATTGAAATAACAACTGTAAGACCATGGATCATATAATTATTCTTAGCCTTGTACCCTGTCCACAGCATTCCTTCTCATCAAAACCTTATCGTTTCTGTCCCTCACATTACTATGCAAAAAAAGTCTTACCTTAGAATGCAGAATTAAATGTATAAAATGTAGATCATGCACAACCAATTTTCTCACTCAGAGGAACAAAATTGTTATTTAAAAAAGTGGGGGGAAAAGACCCTCTCAATTCTTCTTGGAGTTTCTTGCAAATTGTGACATTTTACAATACACCATTAAATATTTCTTCAATTGATAACAGGTAACAATTGAAAACATCATGGGTGGCCAGTAAATGTAACCAAAGCGACAAAGTATAAAATAGATCTATTTTTCCCTTTATTTCCACAATGATATAAGAGAAAAATTCTGAATTAAAAAAAAAATCCAACAAATGATATTGAGAAGTGACATTAAAATGACGTCTTTTTCAGTGGGAAGCTGGCCATTACAAAAGCTTATTGTTTGTGGATGTGTGTGTGTGTGTGTGTGTGTGTAAGGATTTTCCTTTCCCTCAAGAAAATCTCATGTTGTAAAATTTCCTTTTTATAATCATTATTTTTAGTCAAAAACAAGGCATCAGCATTATCTAAAGAAATTTTTCTTATGTAATAAGATGACTGACTTTGAAACTTCTACTGTTGGGGCGCCTGGGTGGCGCAGTCGGTTAAGCGTCCGACTTCAGCCAGGTCACGATCTCGCGGTCCATGAGTTCGAGCCCCGCGTCAGGCTCTGGGCTGATGGCTCGGAGCCTGGAGCCTGTTTCCGATTCTGTGTCTCTCTGCCCCTCCCTGTTCATGCTCTGTCTCTCTCTGTCCCAAAAATAAATAAAAAACGTTGAAAAAAAAAAAAAAAGAAACTTCTACTGTTGACTTTGAAACTTACATAAACTTTTAAAGTTTATTTTAACTAAGTGATATCAAATATGATTTTTTTTATTCCTAAACATCCCCTTGGCATGACAGCACATTTTTCCTAAACATAATATTCTGAATTCTGACTTAAGTTTAATAATTTAGATCATTTGAAAGTTAATTAATGTTAAACTCTATACTGTGAATCTATAAAATTGGTTATATATCAAACAAGCAATATTTCAGTTTTCTTTTTTTCTCTTTCTCCTTATGATTTTATTTGTAGCCTCCAGTCTATTAATTCAGAACACCAGCCGTAGATTCAGGAGAATCTAAACTTGAACTTCTGCTCCCATATTCACTTAAATTTCAAACCTCTATGGAGGCCATCTCCTCACTGTAAAAATGTGTTAGGTAAGGATACCCACTTTACAGGGCTGCTGTGCAGATTAAATGAAATTAGTACTAATTACTAAGTAATGAGTAGTAATGAATACTAAGTATATTAAGTTAAACAGCATAGGTGGATCAGTATTACATTGCAGGTTCGTCATTTCACCTATGTGTAAAAGCGATTTCATTGTCAAGCCTCTTTCCTATCAGATATCAAATGCAACATGTATGTGAGCATGGTACTTAGGAGCACAGACTTCAGCTGAGTCACAGGTTCCACACTTACTTTCTGTGTGATTTTGGAAAATTTAACATAACTACCCTACATCTTGTTTAAATGGGAATCAAAGTACCCACCTCTTCAGGCAGTTGTGAAAAATAAATGAGATCCTGAATGACATAGAATTTATAGAATTTAGAGCAGTAAACTAGTATGATAGTCATAACTACCAAGTTCACTACATGGAAACTACACATAATATTCATGTAAAAGGATAGTTTTCTTCCATTTTCTTATGTCAAATGCCAAAGTGACAAGTAGTGGCATATCAAGGGTGAGGGTAGTGTAATGAAAGGCGTCCATCCTGGGGGCAAACAATAAGGAGGACCATTGTCTGTAGGAATTTAAAAGGATACTAACACTGACAAAAAAATAATCATCATGTCCTGTGTGCTGGGGTAAACTGTTTCCATTGTCTTCATTTGCTTTGTTGCACCACTAGTAGCAAATTGTTGGTGCATTTTCCTTTTTTTTTTTTTTTTTTTTTGGTACCTTTCACCTTTTCTCTAGTTTTATTTATAAAAATTCTCATGATTATTATATAGTGTGTTTGTTAAAACACATATAGGGATTGAATATATAAATTCAATAGCTTTTAATTTTTTAACTTTTTATCGGATAAGCAGAATTCTTTCACTGATTATGACAAAACTAGGGACACCTGCGTGGCTCAGCAGGTTAAGTGTCTGACTCTTGGTTTCAGCTCAGGCATGATCTCATGGTTCGTGGGTTTGAGCCCTCCATCAGGCTCCACACTGTTGATGTAGAGCCTGCTTGGATTCTCTCTCTCCCTCTCCCTGTCCCTCTCCAGCTCGCTCATACTCTCTCTCTCTCACAAAATAAATAAACTTAAAAAATTATGACAAAACTACTGTTTTAATAAATTTTAACATTATTAATAAGTGCATTATACTATTTCTAAGTGTAAAAACAACATGACATTGACAAGTCCAAAATTCCAAAATTGCCAATTCTCCTAACCTGAAACTACTGCAAACATTTGACATTCAGCTCCTTCTCAGTAAGCAAGAAATTCTGTTTGACTTGTCACATATTCCTTGTATAGTCCTTAAAGTTTCTCAGTTCAGTATGTACAATATGTCTGACTTACAATATCTCCCCATCCAAAATCTATCCTTAAGAAAAAAAAGACTGCTAGGGAATGAACCTCAGAGTAGAATATACACAGTGGTTAAGGAATAAAATAGCTATATTATCTCTCATTAATGTTGGGGGTAACAGAAGTAATATCCCAAGTTATTCTGAAATAATGTACACATATAAATGTTTTTTTTTTCAGCTCAACAATTTTAAAAATATAAGTTTATTGTGATTTTTATAATAAGTACATCAGATTCAGAATATTTATCATAGATTTTACTATTTAGCTGCAAAAAATATATATGCAGGATAATATTAAGTTGATCTTCAATGAGAGAGTTATGATGACATATATTCTAACGCTTTTCATGATATTTAGACAAGAATTTGGGTAATTTAATATCTATAAAAATTTTATTTCTAATACGGGGATAATCTACTTGAGTTGTGATTATCACTGCAACTAATCCATGAAACTTTGCAAGCGTTCAAACTTGAATATCACCATCTACTTCATTTTCCTCTGCAAATTGTTGTACATATATTCATTTTCACTTAAAACAATGAAAATGGTAAAAGTAAATAGTATCATACTCTTCTTCAACACAGATATATTATTCATCTGTTTTATGGTGTTTTTACATCAGTAATCCTCAAATATAACTTCCCAAGCTGTATTTCTCTTGCTATTACAATAACACATGCTTATTTAAATACCTCCTATTGACTATGCCTTATCTGAAGATTGGCCTCATTTTATCAAAAACACATTAACAGGAGAATTTAAAGACATACACTTATAACTAATATAAATTCCAACTTATTATCTAAGAATAAATTCTTATTTTTATTATTTACTCTTCTAGAACTTAAAATATCACTGCTGGGGACATTTTTTAATGGCAATATGATTAAATCACCAGTAAGATTTTTTTTTTTTTAAGTTGGCTTCATGTAAAATGTAGTTCCACAGACTAAACAGCATCATTATATAGCTCAAAACGTGTTTTGCCTGGAAATTTGGATGTATATGCTAATTAGACAGGAAATACATCCATTTTATTCTGAAAAGCATTTTATACTATTTAAAAGCTCAAAGCTTTTTTGATTTTTGTTTTTATGTTTGTTTTAACAATTACCATGTGTGTAATCATCAAAATTATGATAATAATCCATCAAAGTAGAGAGCCCGGTATTAACTTTTGTGTGATAGATTCATTTCATTCTTTTGGAAAACACAGCGTAAGGAACACCTTACAGTGAGGAATCTCACTATACGGTTAGGTAAGAGCTGTATTTTTCTTTTGTATGCAAGAAAGAACCAAACTTTTTATAAGCATTTAACATATCTCAGTTTTTAAGTCTCTTTTTTGCTCTATTTTAAGATACTCTTCTGGGTCTATGATGAATAAACATGAAACACTTAGTCTTGCAAGTAGTTAATACAAATATACAGATGACTGTAAGGTAGACCAAGTAATGTGTCCACAGGAGAGTACAAAGAGTGTCAGAAATCAAAATGAGAGCTATTGGGAAGCTCATGGAAGGACATCAATTGAAATGAGCCTTGAAATATAGATAAGCATTTGGCATGTGAAGAGGGAGGGAAAGGAAGCAGCTAAGGGCAGAAAGATTTGCAAAACGGAAAGTAGTAGTTTGTGGAGTGTGTGTGTGTGTGTGTGTGTGTCTGCGAGTCTGTGTTAGAGCAGACAGGATGGTTATTGTATACAAAAGGCACTCCATGTATTTTAATAAAGAAAGTTAAAAAAAATCCAAGAAGTAAAACAAATAGTGCTACAGATTATAATAACTATTAATTACCCTATTTATAGTATGTCAGTAATGATTCAGCACCTAGAACTGCAAAATAGGTAGCACAACCCCTAGGTTATGTGCCATTCTTGAACTTTATCTGTGTTTTCATTACTACCTGTCTTTTTTTTGCTCTCCCTTCTACGCATGAGAAGCCTTATGAAAAGCAAAGGATTATATGTGATGTTACGTGCACAAGTTGACATGACTTTTCAAAAAGCAAAACAGTCATAAACTTGAGGCTTTAATTATGATTGGTAACTAACCATTGGTGATATACTTCATAACTGGTTAGAGTATGCCAGAATATCCTAACACATTCTGGGAATCAGGAATAATAAGGAGTGACTGGAGATTTCATTGTTTATACGATTAAGTAATAAAAGTTATTCTTTGATTATGTGACTCTGACCTTGTAAGGAATGCTTTGGATTGGATTGGGGAGAGTTTGGAAATCTAAATAAAGAGTCTAAAAAGACTGATTCAGGATGATGGCAGTGGGTATAGAAAAGAAGGAAGATATAGAAATATGACTCTAAACATGGAAAATAAAGGAGCAGTTCATTAATGACAGGTATGGGTTCAAGAAGTTCTGAGGGTAGGCTGCTGACAGCATCATAGTCAACAGATATAGGCAGTTAGAAATACCAGACAGTTGGAAGATTTCCAGGTTTAGATAACTGAATAACACAGAGACTGAGATGGCCTTTTGCCAGGATAACATTCATTTTTGAATCTACAGAGAGAAGCATAGCAATAATTGGAAGGTCATACTTATAGGAATATATGAAAAGAGTAGCAAACAATAAGAAAAGAAGAAGGCTGAGGACTAATTATTAACCTAAATTACTTATATCTAATTAATGCATCTAAAACAAAGAGAAAGAGGAAGAGAAGGATGTCAAAGGAGCACTGGGAAGCAGAGAATGAGAAAAGTACAGCTCAAAATAATCCAAGCTAAAATAAATTTAGGACAGAGGAAGAAGAAAACCTATCAAAGGTTACAGAAATGACAAACATTATGGAATGAGATAAAGCCATAATATTTTTAAAGCTTTTCTTTTAATGTTTATTTACTTTTGAGAGAGGGGGTGAGAGGCAGAGAGAGAGGGGAACAGAGAAATCTGAAGCGGTCTCTGTACTGACAGCAGAGAGCCTGATGTGAGGCTCGAACTCAGGAACCGTGAGATCAAGACCTGAGCTAAAGTCACACACTTGAACAAATGAGCCACCCAGATGCCCCAAAGCCATAATATTTATCAATTAAGTGGTTACTACATTTGAAAATCTGACAGCAAATAATAATTTAAAAAATATTTTTATGTGTCAGAAATTATGCTAGAGTTTGAAGTTGTAAGTATAAGGAAAAAAAACCAAAATGTAATACTAGGTATAAAATGACTCTTGAACTCACGGTTTTTGTTTGTTTGTTTCGAACTCACGGTGTTTTAAGCCTCAGTAGAGATGATGGAAAATAGGTAAGCATTCATAAATTAGTGGAAGGCAAGGACCTTAAATAAACGTACAGATACACCACATGAAAGAAGGAAAGAAATGGATTTGTAGCTTGACAATTTGTTTTTCTATACATATGTATAATTTTATTTAAAAAATGTTTTCTCTTAAACAAACTTATTAACTAGATGTTAGGCCTCTTACTTGCATCTGGTGTATTACTGGGATGGCATGGAATCAGGAGCAACTAAGTTATCTGCAAGGCCCATTGCCAAAATGAAAGGCTGAGGCCCCTGTTAAAACAGTATTGAGAATGTCAAGACACTGACAGAAGAGCATTACAACAAGCATGGAGGCCTTTTGAGTACCAGGTTCTACACAGGCCATATGTCTATGAAGCCAGCCCTACATGGGATTTAGACTACCACCCCATTATTCCTTTACAGATTCTATGGCTGGTTCCTCTCGTTTTCCATGTCTGTATTCTGAGATATCTAGGAGCTTAGGTTTGCCTTCTTCTCTACCTACATTCACTCCATGGAACATTCATTCATTCTCATCACCTGGCAAACCATCAATATGCAATCATTCTCACAGTTCTGTCTCTGCACCAGGTTTTCCTCCAAACTTCATACCCATATATAGACTGCCCAATCTACCTCTCTACCCGGCTGTCTAAAAGACATTTCAAGTTTGAAGTTCCAACTTTCATCTCAAGCTCAACTCTTCATTTCTCCCCAATACCTGTTCCTCTTACACCCTTACACATCACATTGGTTGCATAACCAATCTTCCAGTTTCTCACAGACAAAAAAAAAAAAATCACTTAAAAATTTCTTTCCATTTCGAATTCATGATGTTTAGGCTCTAAATTAAAAATGCATCCAGAATCTAAACGTTTCTTATTATGTCTACTGTTTCCACTCTGGTCTGAGACACCATCATTTCTTGTCTAGATCACTGCAACAGCTTGTTAATTGAGCTCCTTGCTTTCTACACTTGTCCTCCTCAGACTATTCTCAACAAACTAGCCAGAATGATTCTATTAAAGCATAATTCAGATGGAATCACTCCTCAATATCCTGAAGTGGCTCCCTATCCATCTCACAATAAAAGATAAAGTTCTTAAAATGCCTTCAAAACTCTGTGAGATCTGACTTCTTGTTACTTGGTCGCAACTTTCCTACTCTCTAGTTACGCCCATCTTGTCCAGCCATAATGGCTTTCAGAACAAACGCATGATTACTCTCTACTTTCTTAGAGTTCTGTCAAATCTCACCTTCTCAATGAGGTCTATCCAGATACTCTCATGTATAACTGAAACAACAACTGCTTGGGCTTCATCTCCCCATATTCTGCCTCCCTTGCTCTGTTCTATTTTCCCATATTTTTAGTGTATCTCTTATCATCTTGTAAAATGCTGCATAATTAATTAGTTGTTGTTGTTGTTTTACCTCTTTTCCTCTACTAACATGAAAATACCATTAAGACAGAGATCTTTATTTATTCTCTATTACATATGAAGCATCTAATACAACATCTGGCACATAGCAGGCACTCAATAAACAGTTGTTGAATGAATGGATCATTAAATATGTGACTAAATGAAAGAAGATATATGCACACTACTCAGCTTTATACTGTGTAAAAGTATTATAAAATGAGCAATTAGAAGTAAATAAATCTTGTCGTACCCTGAAACCCTGGCAGGTAATAAGCAACATAATATAACTAAAAATATTCCATTTTACTAAGTGGTATTTATAGTAATGACAGTTATAAATGCACACTTATTGGGGGATATGATATAAATTTAATTTAGTTCTATGTGAAATGTTTCTCACCCTATCTTTTCATTTCCTATAACTTAAATATCAATAAATGTATTTCCTTAAGGGTATTATTTCTAACATTTAAATTTCTGACCTCCAAAACAGCAGGAATTGATTAACATTTAACAACATGGAAATGTGAAGAAATGAGAAAATTAAGTATTGTACCTCATAACTCAGAGCTTATGGCTTAGTTTTAATGCAGCATGTAAAGGCTTTAGACTTCACATAATCTATTTAAAGTCTGTGTTCTTACACACTGGGGTGGAAGATAAGAAGGAAGTGTACAAATAACTGAATTTAATCCCATTTAAAGACCCAGTATCCATTGGAGTTGTGTGCAAATAAACAATCAGAAAAAAATTATAATCTCTACTCATTCTCATTAAGACAACAGAAGTTCAGCACACATGGCTTGAATGGCATTTTTGCTTGATTTTATATCATCCACTATATAATATGCTTTGAAAAGGAGAACTAGGAGTTTGAGAAAAATGGAAAGCAGCATAATGTAAAGTTCCAGACAATGTGGAGTTAGAGACGCTACTATCAGAAAGATTCTTTTAAAAATACAAAACTGACTACGTCACCACTCAGATGAAAAAACCTGCAGCGTCTCCCCTTTGACAAAGGGGAAATCAAAGCCAAAGCCCTTACAATACTCCACTGCCCTACATGATTGGGCCCTTCCCACTTCTGACCTACTTTCTACCACTCTCGTCTTTGTCTTCTCCTGTCTCCCCAACCCTTTTATTATTCCTTTAGCAACACAGACACTAGGATTCTTCTGACTATGGGTCCTCTTCTTGGAATATTTTCCACAATATCTGCCTAGTAATGCCACTCTCCATGTGAATTCTTCATTCACCTTCTTTATGAACTTATGAATACACAAACTCGTAAACATGCATTTAACACCAGCCTAGAAACATTCCCAACAAAGTAAAGAATAAAACAAAAATGTCCACCAATATCACTATTACTGCAAATTACTGTGGAAGTGCTTAGCCAACTCAACTGTGCATGCCATGTGACCCCCCATCCCCCACATACCTATGCATTTAACTTACAGCTATCTGAAGATATTATATACTTAAAATTTTGACAGTATCACATTGAAAACATTTCTAGAAAGATTATTTTTTAATGTTTATTTATTTTTGAGAGAGACGGAGACAGACAAAATGTGAACAGGGGAGGAGCAGAGAGAGGGAAACAAAGAATCTGAAGCAGGCTCTGAGCTATCAGCACAGACCCTGATGTGGGGCTCAAACTCACAATCTGTGAGATCATGACCTGGGCCGAAGTCAGACACTCAACCAACTGAGCCACCCAGGCGCCCCTAGAAAGATTATTTTTTAAATTAAGTCAGCAATCATAAAAAACTCTCTGAACTTCTATTGGTACTTTTTAAGAAAATACACTGCATGTTACTGAATAAACTTTAGAAAGGAGCAATATTTATATGTAAAAAAGTTGTAATTCCCCATGAAGGAACATAAAACAACACTGCAATAAATTAAGAGACTCAATCACATAAGGAGGTTAATTCTCTTAATTAAATCTTTCATGAAAATTTGGTAACATCCCAGTCAACTCCATCATAAAATAATCCAACAGTTAATCTAAAAACATTAAAATATTAAAATTGACATAAAAATATGCAAACAATAAAGAGTAATGATCATTTGCCTTCTTTGTCACATATTAAAATGTATTATAAAATTATGATTAAACATTTTATAACACCACATTTTATATTTGTAAATTAGACTACTAAACAAACTTGCTGAAATTTTATTAACTGCAATGGTCAGCTTTTTAAAAATTAAGTGAAGGCTTCATGTATATAGTCATATTATCTGTAAATAATAAATAATTTACATTTTTCTATTCAATTGTTATACTTCATTTCTTTCTCTTGTCAAAATGAATTAGTCCATATTTTTAAAATTTTTCATCATAATGCCAAAAATGTGTAGCTTATACCTTGTTGGTAACTTTTACGAATGTTCTTTATGTTTTTCACTTAGGGAGAAAATAGTGAGAGTAGACTCCAAATTTAACAAGACAGTAACAAGAACACTGGGGAGGGAAAGACACAATATTTGGATAGCTAAAAGTAAGGAAATGTTCAGAGGATATGAATATCAGAATGTAGACACAGTGACACAAATGCTGTATTTTCAGAGTCAAAGCAATAACAAAAGACAGAACTCTTCTAACATAGAGACATGAGGTATCAAACCTACCTTGGTTTCTACTATTTCTTTTATATGAACAGTGTTTTAATTATAGAAGAGCATATTTCATTTAAATATGAGGAAGGGAAAGAAGTTACAATTAAATCACATATTAAAAGACAGGCAGAATAAAAGGAAAGATAATTTTAATAATGTACTAATTGTTAACCAAAACATAATAGAAAATTAGGGCCATAATATATGTGAAGTATTCTAATTTAATACTATAAAATTATATAAACAAGTTTTAAAAACAATAGAAAAATGGAAAAAAATAATAAAATAGAAATTAAAAAATCAAAATGATAAGACTGAATAATAGAGAACAGAGCACAGAAAAAAAATAGAAAATATGGAAAAATATTTCAAAAATTAAGAGAAAACAAGAAGCTACAAAAGTAAGGACAGACACATTTGAAATTATGACCACAGAAATAAAGGAAGAAGTAAGAAAATCAAAAAGGAACAGAAAATACAATAAAAAGAATTAAAAGATGATCAGTTTAGAAGGCAAAGAAGATCCAACATAGATATAATTGACGTTCTCTGAGAAGAAAACAAATCAACAAAACAAAACAAATAGCAAAATATGTAATTTAAAAAATTACCCAAATTAAATAGAAATTGAATTTGTTTAGGAAGTGAAAACTATTCAATTGAGAAAATCAACCTAGAAGGGTTAAAACTAAAATATATTCTAGAAGAAAAAACCACTGTAGTTTAAACACAAAATAAATAAATGATCAAATCAATTACTCTGGACAACTATGCAAAAACGGTACTAAATAAGGTTAAATAAAAAAATATATTTCCATCTAACTTATCAACAGCAGCACATCTTAACACAATTGAATTACGCATTTAAAATCATGAAACAAAACAATGGTATAAAGATTTTAAGCTCCAGGCAAAATTACTTTTCATGAATAACAGTTATAGAACAATTATGGGCCTGCAAGGCATCAAAAAGTTTGGTAGTGATAAGTTTTTACTGAAGAAATCTTTCAAGAATGAGCTTCAAAGGACCAAGAATTGTTGATGAAAGTTTCTTTCCAAAGTGTATTAGTGGGCATTGATATATTTACTTGTAGCACTGTGACTAGGTCATAGGGATAAAAGTGACATGTTAAATAAAACATGTAACAGGCCAAAAAGTAATACAAAAATGAAATTGCAGTGGGAGGTTGGAAGATGGTAGTGGAAGAGGGGTATCCTAAGCTTGTCTGGTCCCATGATTACAATTAGACAGCCATCAAATCATCCTAAATACCACAGAAATTGACCAGAAAACTGGCAGAACAAACCACACAACTAAAAGTAGAGCAGGGGCCACATCAAAAAAGGTAAGAAATACAGAGTTGCAGTTTGGGAGAGAAAGGATCCTGAGCATTGCAGTGGGGGTGGGGGGTGGGGCTGCAGTTGGAGAGAAGGGTCAGAGACAGAATATCACAACAGAGGAGCACACAGAAAAAAAATGAATCCTCACAGCAATTGACTTGGAAAGCAAGAGGGGCCAAATTTTGTGAGTTCTTACAATCAGCAGGTCTTAAAGCCTGGAGTTATACAAAGGTCAGAGGGCACGGTGCTGCTCTTGGAGTAAAGGCAAGCAAACAAGTCCTGAACATATAGCTTACAAACTGTGATCTGACAAGTGAATGGGGGCACCAGGGGGAGATTATTCACTCATTTAGGAATGCATCACAGAGAGACAGCTTCAAGGAGAGACTCTTCCAGGAACATAAGGAACTGGCAGGCACCATTTCCCTCCCCCGCCCCTCAGCAGGAATCAAAACAGAGCAGATACTCACTATTTTTGCTTATATCACATTCTGGTGGAATCACCCTTCCCAGCCATACATGCCTCCATCCCAGTATGGTGGGCACTCCCCCCAGAAGACTAGCCCAAACCCCTCCTCACACCTCATTCCCTCACTCAGGAGTTTTACAGAGCATCTCTTCCAGCAGCAGTTGCAATAGGTCTCATCTAATAGACCAGAGTTAAAACATACCACATTCAGCCCAGCGACTAAACACTGCATAGGCAGCCTCTACAGATGATTGGCCTGAAAGATAAAATGGCCAGGATAAAATGGCAGAGCACATGCAGCACACATCACAGGCACTCCCAGAAATGCCAGGCACTGGTGAACAGGGGACACTACATGAAAGAGTATCACAGGACCTCTTCTTCATAAAGCCATTATTCTCAAGAACAGGAGATGTACCTGATTTTCCTAGCACACAGAAACAAGCACAAAGACTTCAACAAAATGAGAAGACACAGAACATTATCCCAAATGAAAGAAAAGAACAAGACCATGGCCAGAGATCTAAGCAAAACAGATATAAGTAATATACCTGATAGAGAATTTAAAGTAATGATCACAGAGATAAGGAGTAACATATCAGAGAGAAAGAGCTCAATAAACAAAATGAGAAAAACACTTAATGAAATGAACAGGTGGCTGGAAGAAGCAAAAGAACGAATTACTGACCTAGAAGAGACATAGAAATGGAAAGTAGATAAGCTGAACAAAAGGCAGAAAAAATAATTATGCAAAACTAAAATAGACTAAGGGTGCCTGGGTGGCTCAGTTGGTTAAGTGTCCGACTTCGGCTCAGGTCATGATTCAATGGCTCATCAGTTCAAGCCCCATGTCAGGCTCTATGCTGACAGCTCAAAGCCTGGAGGCTGCTTTAGATTCTGTGTTTCCATTTATCTCTGACCCTTCCCTGTTTGTTCTCTGTCTCTCTCTCTCTCAAAAAATAATAAACATTTTTAAAAAATTAAAAAGACCAAGCTATTAAAAAAAAAACTAAAATAGACTTGGGGAACTCAGTGATGCTATCAAACATAATGACAATCATATTTCAGGATTCCAAAATAAGAAGAAACAAGAAAGGGGACAAATATGATTTGATGAAATAATAGCTGAAAACTTCTCTAATTTGAGGAAGAAAACAGACACCCCAATTCAGGAAACACAGAGAAGCCCCATCAAAATCAATAAAAGCAAACCCACACCAAGACATATTGTAATTAAATTGTCAAAATACAATGATAAAGAGAAAAAAAATTAAAGGAGCAACACAAAATAAGATAGTAACTTAAAAGGGAAAACACATAAGGTCAGGGTATTCTCAACAGAAGTATTTCAAGACAGAAGGGAGTGGCATGATATATTCAAAGTGCTGAACAGGAAATATCTGCAAGGCTATCATTCAGAATAGAAGGGAGATAAAGAGTTTCCCAGACAAACAAAAAATAAAAGAATTCATAACCATTAAACCAGCCCTGCAATAAATATTAAAGGGGACTCTGAGTGGAAAGGAGAGACAAAAAGTGACAGTATAAAGGTCTAAAACACAAAAAAGCAGTAAAAATAAATATTTCTGTAAAATATCAAAGAACTCACAGAATAAAAGGATGTAAAATATGACAATATATACCTAAGACATGAGGAAGAGAGGAGTAAAGAATGAGCTCAAACTTAAACAACCACCAACTTAATATAGACTGCTATTTGCAGAAGAGAGTCTATATAAACCTAATGGTAACCATATGTCACAGGCCAGTAATAAATATACAAAGAAAAAAGAGAAAGAAATCCAAATATATCACTAAAGAAAATAAGCAAACCGTGAAACACAAGAAAGAATCAGAGAAAATCTTCAGAAACAATGACAAAATAAATAATAAAATGACAATAAATATATATCAATAATTAGTCTGAATGTAAATAGAGTAAATGATCCAGTCAAAAGACACAGGGGGACAAAAAATAAAAATATAAGATTCATCTATATGCTGCCTACAAGAGACTCATTTCAGACCTAAGACATCTGCAGAATGAAACTTAGGGGATGGAGAAACATCTATCAGGCAAAGGATATTATATATAATAAGCCAACAAAAAGATACAACAATATTATTTTAATTTTTGAATACATAGCAATTTTAAATATTTATGCACCCAACATAGAACTACCCAAATATATAAGATAGTTAACAACAAATATAAAGGAAATAATCAGTAGTAATACAATAATAGAAGAGGACTTTAATACCCCACATACATAAATGTACAGATTATCTCAATAGAAAAATAACAAGGAAACACTGGATTTGAATGATACACTGGATCAGATAAATTTAACAGATTATATTCGGAGCTTTCCATTCTAAAACAGCAGAATGCACATTTTTTTAATTGCACATGTAACATCCTCCAGAATCCATCACATATTAGCCCACAAAATGAGCCTCAACAAATTAAAGAAGATCAAAGTCATACCTGCATTTTTCTGATCACAATACTATGAAACTAAAATTCAACCACAAGAAAAAATTCGGAAGGACCACAAATATATTGAGGTTAAATAACATGCTACTAAACAATGTATGGGTCAAGTAAGAAATAAAAGAATAAATAAAAAAGTACACGAAAACAAATGAAAATGAAAAAAAACAATGGCCCAAAACCTTTGGGATGAAGCCAAAGCAGTTCTATTTGGAAAATTTATAGCAATACAGGCTTACCTCAAGAAGCAAGAAAAATCTCAGATAAACAACTCAGATAAACTTAACTTTACCCCTAAAGGAGCTAGACAAAGAACAACAAGCAAAATCTAAAACCAGCAGAAATGAGGAAATAATAAAGATTAGAACAGAAATAAATTACATAGAAACAAATGACAACAACAACAACAACAACAACAACAAAACAATAGAACAGGTCAATGAAACCAGAAGCTTGTTGAATGAAAAAAAATCAAGAAAACTGGTAAACTCTAGACAGACTTATCAAGAAAAAAAGATAAAATACACAAATAAATAAAATCATACATGAGGAGAAATAACAACACCACAGAAACACACTTATAAGAGAATATTATGAAAAACTTTATGCCAACAAATTGGACAACCTAGAAGAAATGGATAAATTACTATAAAAATAAAAACTACCGGGGCGCCTGGGTGGCTCAGTCGGTTAAGCGTCCAACTTCGGCTCAGGTCATGCACTCACAGTCTGTGAGTTCGAGCCTCGCGTCGGGCTCTCTGCTGACAGCTCAGAGCCTGGAGCCTGCTTCGGATTCTGTGTCTCCCTCTCTCTCTGACCCTCCCCCCGTTCATTCTCTGTCTCTCTCTGTCTCAAAAATAAATAAACATTAAAAAAAAATTAAAAAAAAAAGAGTACACTTATTAAAAAAAATAAAATAAAAAAATAAAAACTACCAAAACTTAAACAAGAATTAATGGAAAATTTGAATAGACTGATAACCAGCAAATAAATTAAATCAGGAATCAAAAAAGTCCCAACAAGCAAAAGTCCAGGACCGGATGCCTTTACAAACAAATTCTACCAAACATTTAAAGAGAGTTAATACCTATTCTCAAACTATTCCAAAAAATAAAAAAGGATGTAAAACTTCCAAATTCATTCTATGAGACCAGCATTACCCTGATACCAAAACCAGATAAGGACACCACTAATCAAGAGTACTACAGGCCAATATCTGTGATGAACATAAATGCAAAAATCCTCAACAAAATATAAGCACACCAAATCCAAAAGTACATTAAAAAAATCATTCAACATGATCAAGTGAGGTTTATTCCTGGGTTGCAAGAGTGGTTCAATATTTGCAAATCAATCAACATGATACACCATATTAATAAGAGAAAGAATAAGAACCATACGTTCGTTTCAATAGGTGCAAAAAAATGCATTTGGCAAAGTACAACATTCATTCATGATAAAAACCTGCAAAAAAAGTAGGTTTGGAGGAATATACCTCAACATAATAAAGACCATACATGAAAAACCTACCGCTAACATCATTCTTAATGAAGAAAAACTGGGAGCTTTTCTCCTAGGAGCAAGTAAGGATGTCCACTCTCACCACTTTTATTCAACATGGTACTAGAAGTCCTAGCCACAACAATCAGACAAGAGAAAGGAATAAAAGGCATCCGAATCCATAGGAGAGATGTAAAACTTTCACTATTTGCAGATAACATGATACTATATGTAGAAAACTCAAAAGATTACACCAAAAAAAATGCTAGAACTTATAACCTAATTCAGTAAAGTCTAAGGATACAAAATCAATGTACAGAAATCTGTTGCATTTCTATACACCAATAATGAAACAGCAGAAAGAGAAATTAAAAAAAAAAACAATCCCATTTACAAATGCACTAAAATTATAAGATAACTAGAAAGAAACTTAACCAAAGATCTGGAAAACCTGTACTCTGAAAACTGTAAAACACTGATGAAAATAACTGAAGATGACACACACACAAAATGGAAAGCTATTCCATGCACATGGATTGCAAGAACAAATATTGTTAAAACATCTATATTACCCCAAACAATCTACATGTTTAATGCAATCCCTATCAAAATAATAATCATATTGTCCAGAGAACTAGAAGAAACAATTATAAAATTTATATGGAGTAATAAAAAACCCTAAATAGCCAACACCATCTTGGGGGGGGGGGTGGCAGGAAGGAAAGCAAAGCTGGAGACATCACAATTCCAGACTTCAAGCTATATCGCCAAGCTTTAACAACCAAGAGAATATTGTACTGACACAAAAATAGACACATAGATCAACAGAACAGAATAGAAAATTCAGAAGTGAACCCACAACTGTATGGTCAATCAATGTTCAACAAATCAGGAAAGAATATCCAATGGAAAAAAAAGACAATCTCTTCAACAAATGGTGCTGGGAACTGGACAGCAACATGTAAAAGAAAGAAATAGGACCACTTTCTTACACCATACAAGAAAATCAATTCAAAATGGATTAAAGACCTAAATGTGAGACCTGAAATCATAAAAGTTACAGGCAGTAACTTCTTAGTCATTGGCTATAGCAGAATTTTCCTATATATGTCTCCTAAAGCAAGGGAAACGAAAACAAAAACCAATGGGACTACATCAAAATTATGAGCTTCTGCACAGTGAAGGAAACAATCAACAAAACTAAAAGGCACCCTCCTGAATGGGAGAAGATATTTGCAAATGATGTTTTATCAGATGCAAATCTCATAAAGGATTAGTCTCTAAAATATATAAAGAACTGAAACAACTCAATGCCCCAACAAATGAATAACATTTAAAATGGGCAGAAGACATGAACAGATATTTCTCCAAAGAAAACATACAAATGGACAACAGATGCATGAAAAAATGTTCATCACTTAATATCAGGGAAATACAAATCAAAGCTACAATGAGTTACCTCCTTACAACTGTACGAATGGCTAAAATCAACAACACAAAAAACAACAGGTGTTGGCAAGGATGTGGAGAAAGAGGAACCCTCTGGCACTATTGGTGGAAATGCAAGCTGGTACAGCCACTGTGGTAAATAGTATGGAAGTTTCTCAATGAACTACCTTATGATGTAGTAATCACACTACTGGGTATTTACCCAAAGAATATAAAAAACAGTAATTCAAAGGGATACATGCACCCTGATGTATATAGCAGCAATATTTACAATAGCTAAGATATGGAAGCAGCCAGCCCAAGTGTCCATGAACGGACTCATGAATGGAAAAAAAAAAAAAAGTGTTATAAATATACAATGGAATATTACTCAGCCATAAAAAGGATTAAATCTTGCCATTTGCAATGACATAAATGGAGCTAAAGAATATAATACTAAGTGAAATAAGCCAGCCAGAGAATGACAAATACCATATGATTTCACTCATATATGGAATTTAAGAAAAAAATAAATGAGCAAAGGGGGAAAAAAGAAAGACACAAATCAAGACCCAGACTCTTAATTATAGAAAACAAATAAATGGTTACCAGCGGGTGATGGTGTGAGGGATGGGTTAAATCGGTGATGGCGATTAAAATGTGCACTTGTTGTGATAGGGTGATGTATGGAATTGTTGAATCACTATATAGTACAGCTGAAACTAAGATAACACTGTATGTTAATTAAATGGAATTAAAATAAAAACATAAATTCAAAAAGAAAAAGATAAAAAGAATAAAAACAAGACTATCTTGCTCAAAATAAATAAACATTAAAAAAAATTAAAAGGGGCACCTGGGTGGCTCATTCAGTTAGGCTTCTGACCAGCTCAGGTCACGATCTCATGGCTCCTGAGATCAAACCCTGCATTGGGCTCTGTGCTGACAGCTCAGAGCCTGGAGCCTGCTTTGGATTCTGTGTCTCCCTCTCTCTCTCTGCTCCTCCCCTCTCACACTCTGTCTCTCTCTCTCAAAAACTAATAAACATTAAAAAAAAGAAGCAAAATGAAATTACATAATGTCTTCAAAATAATGATAATATAAAATATATCTGATGTATGGAAGTCAGTTAAAGTAATGACCCAATAACATTTCAAGGGATTATGTCAGCTAAATAGGGACCCAATAATATTTCAGGGGATTATGTCAGCTAAATAGGAAACAAACAAACAAAACAAAACGAAACAAAACAAAACAAACTTAAAAAGTCCATACAGTCCCAAAGCAGATCAATTAGCTAAGCTAAAAGAAAGAAAATAATATTAATAGCAAAAATTAACGTTATAAAAAGAATGTATTAAAACTAACAAATCAAGAACATGATTCTTTGAAAAGAAACTACTAAAAAATGTAAACTAGTAGCCAAACTCATTTTTAAAAAGAGAGAGGAAGCAGAGATACAGGAGAAAAGGGAAGAGCTGTCAAAACATGGAAAATTTTTTTTTTTAATTCATTAATAACTGTGGGACAAATTCTATGCAAATATATTTGCAAAAACATAAATAATATTGATATATCCCTGGAAATAGAATTTAAGCATAATTGATTACATTCAATAGGAAAATTTCAAACTAGTTTCCGTAAAAGAAAAAGAGAAATTTCCAAATGTGCTTCCACCATAAAAAGAACCAGACCCAGATGCCTTTATATGGCTATTCAAAAAACATAAATATCAGATGATTGGTAGTAACTGACTCAATTCAGAGCTCTGAAGAAGAAACAAGCATTTCACATATTTCATATTGTCATGTAAAACACTTATTTCAAAACATTCAAAGGTATTAAAAGAAGGAAGCACTGCAGAAAAATCTCCCTTATGTATAACAAAGAAAAAAAAAAAAAAACTACAGAAAATACCAGGAAACAAATCCCATGAAATGTTAGCTAAATAATTCATTATGACTCACTTAAGTGTTTGTTAGAAATGCAGAGGTAATTTAATATTAGGAAATATTTTAATATAATTTACTAAGTTAATAAAAAGAGGAAAACCATATGATTTTCTACAGTGAATACAAAAAAAAAAGCATTTGACAAGATATTTTCATAATTAAAACACTCTGTAAAAGAGGAAGGTCCAAGGTGGTAGTGTGGGAAATTCCTGAACTCAGCTCATCCCACAGATACACCAAATCTAGAGCTACATATAGATCCCTACCCTCTGAAACAGATCTGACAACTGAATGAATAGTTCTCCAGAACAAAGGATAAAAGACAGCTCAAGACAAGTAGGATAGTTAGAGTCATGGTCTTGTACAAAAACACACAAAAAAACAAAAAACAACTCACCCATGGTGGGGACACACATAGGGAGCAATCTCACCATACAGGTGCTCCTCCAGTAAGAGTGAGGAGTTGGTTCCCCACAACAAGCACCTTGGCCCTCAGATCTATACTGAACAGATAAGCCCTCTGAATGCATGGACTGGAAAACCAATGTGGTGACCTACAGGGGTCCCAAAATGCTAAAAAAGGAAACTTAGATTCCCATCTTGGAGGGTTCATATGCAGCCTCGCTTCCCTTGAGACACAGAAAAAAAATGCAGTTTGAAAAGCATTTAGACTATATGTGAGAAAGATTCATTTGCTTATCTAGGGCATCAGCTGGAGAGCCAGAGGACAGTTGAGATGGTCCCCAGAGACAGAGGCATTGACAGATACCAGTCAAGAACTCCAAGTATAGCCTGTAGTAGCACAGGCAGGTGAACTCAGATGTGGCACCCTTCCACCATATTGCTGGAGTAGGTTACGGTGAGTGGTCCCAGTTCTTGCTGAGGCCAAAGTGGATCATCAGATGCAGCACTCTCCTGCTCTCCGGCTGGGGCAGATGAGCACAGAAGAGCGGGGAGTCCTCTTGCTCACAGCCTAGAGCCAGTGTTCACCCACAGAAAAGGCACTCTTGCTGCACTAGTGAAGCCTATAGGTGCATGCATTCAGGACATTTCCCCACTACTTTTCTTTTTTTCTTTTTTAAGTTTAGTTTTATTTATTTATTGGGAGAGAGAGAGAGAGAAAGAGTCCCCTTGAGCATGGCAGGGGCAGAGAGAGAGAGAGAGAGAGAGAGAGAGAGAGAGAATATCTCAAGAAGGCTCTGTGCTATAAGTGCAGAAACTGATGCAGGACTCCCTTATATGAACTGTGAGATCATGACCTGAGCTTAAACCCAAAGCTGGATGCTTAACTGACTGAGACACCCAGGCACCCTGTCCCACTGCCGTTCGGAAGTCAGCAAATATCCCCTGTACCCTACACTATCCAGCAGCCTTGCAGATGTGCACAATCGACACAGGGATACTCCTGAATGGCCTGGCCCTGGTGGCCAACAGGACTCGTGTTCCAGAACTCCACAGAACTGTAACAATCAAAAAAAGATTGTTCTTAAACAACAACAACAACAACAACAACACTATAAATCTTGGCAGGCCACCAACCCCAGGGCACTGCACAGACAGCATACTGAACACAACCTGAGTCTCCCTGTAAAAAAGGCCTATTTACATACCCAGAAGCTTCAGCCTGAGGGACAGGCTTCAGGTTTCCCAGACATCAAGAAGCTAAGGAGGCACCTGCAGGGAATGTAAGCTGGGAGACCTCATCCATAGGCTTACTACAGCTAGATAAGACTTCCTAAATGGGGCTTATATACTCATTTTGTGCTCTGACTTTTGCAACTGTCACCCAAGAGACACCTGCAGGGATTACAATTGCAGCCCCACAGGATGGTATACATCTGCATACTTTAAAAACAGCTGCCTGCCTTTTGGGATGAGCACTGGGTGTTGTATGGAAACCAATTTGACAATAAATTTCATATATTGAAAACAACAACAACAACAACAACAAAAACAGCTGCCTGAAAGTCTGGCTTCCAGTCAGCCTGAAACTAGGTGTCCCCTTGGTTCACTAACAGGTCTTGGCAAACCCTAAACAATGGAGGCATATCCAAAACAAACAAGGGGCACCATGGTGGCTCAGTCAGTTAAGCATGTGACTTGACGATTCGTACGTTCAAGCCCCGTTTTGGGTCTGTGCTGACAACTGAGAGCCTAGAGCCTGTTTCAGATTCTGTGTCTCCCTCTCTCTTTGCTCCTTCCCCAGTCACACTCTCTCAAAAATAAATAAACATTAAAAAAAAAATCTATACGGGCACCTGGGTAGCTCAGTTGGTTAAGCATCCGACTTTAGCTCAGGTCATGATCTCGCCCTCCCTGAGTTCCAGCCCCCCGTTGGGCTCTGTGCTGACAGCTCAGAGCCTGTGAAGCCTGTTTCAGATTCTTTGTCTCTCTCTCTCTCTCTATGACCCTCCCCCCATTCATGCTCTGTCTCTCTCTGTCTCAAAAATAAATAAACGTTAAAAAAAAATTAAAAAACAAAACTATAAAAGAAAAGAATAAACCAAGCAGTTTAGACAAAGGTTCAAAAGACAATCAAGAGCTAGGGCTAGATTAAACACGAAGGACTGTCATACACAAAGGCTACTCCTTCAAAACTGAGAAATAGCTGTTTTGCCTAATACATAGAAACAAATCCATGAAATTAAGTAAAATTAGGAAACAGAGTAATATGTACCAAACAAAAGAAAATGACAAAACCTTAGAAAAAGACCTTAATGATACACATAAATCATCTACCTAATAATTCAAGGTAATGATCATAAAGATGCTTGCTGAACTCGAGAGAAGAGTGAATAAACACAATGAAGACTTAAACAAAGAGTCAGAAAACATAAGAAAGTACCAAACAAAATGCACAGAGCTGAAGCATACAATGACTGAATTGAATAATAAACTAAAGGGATTCAACAGCAGACTGTATGAAGCAGAAGAGACCAGCAAGTTGGGAGATAAAGAAATGGAACTCATCTAGACAGAGCAGTTAAAAGAAAAGAAAATAATGAAGATGATTAAGGAACTTCAAGAACATCAGTAGAATAATATTTACATTACTGGGGTCCGAGGATGAGAAGATAAAAAAAAAAGAGGTAGAAACATTGTTTAAGGAAATAATGCCTGAAAATGTCCCATGCCTAGGGAATTAAACAGATATCTAGATCCAGGAAGTCCAGAAAGTTCCAAGAAGATGAACCTAAAGAGAGCCAGACCAAGATATATTATAATTAAAAGGCCAAAGTTACAAAGAATCCTAAAAGCACAAGAGAAAAACAACTTTTTATATACAAGGGAACCCCTATAAGACCATGAAAGGACTTTTTGAGAGAAATGTTGCAAGCCCAAAGGGAGTGGCATAATATATATACAAAGTGCTGAAAGGAAAAACTTTCAACCAACAATGCTCTACTTGGCAAGGTTATCAATCAGAATTGAAGGAATGATAAAGAGCAATTGACAATACAATAATAATAAGGGATTTTCACACTCCACTTACATAGATGGATAGATCATGCAGACAGAAAATCAATAAGGAAACAGCAGTCTTAAATGACACATTAGACCAGATGAACCTAATAGATATATACAGAACCGTCCATCCAACAGCAGCAGAATATATTCTTCTCAAATGCACATGGAACATTCTCCAGAATATATCACATGTTAGGCCACAAAAGGAGTTCAATAAATTCAAGAAGCCCAAGATAATATCAAGCACTTTTTTATAACATAATAGTATGAAACTAGAAATCATTACAAGAAGAAAACTGGAGTAGAGATTAAACCACATGTTACTGAACTACTGAAAGCATCAAAGAAGAAATAAAAAATATATACACACAAATGAAAACACCAGTGTGTCATACCAAAATCTATAAGATGCAGCCCAAGTTGTTCTACAAGGTAAGTTCACAACAATACAGGTCTACCTCAAGAAACTACAGAAATGATATGTATCTATAGATATAGATCAATACAGATATAGATATAGATATGTGCCTATATATAAATATGAATAATGGATCACTATTTAGCCATAAAAAAATAAATCTTGTTAGTTGTGACAACATGGATGGACCTTGGACATATACACTAAGTGAAATGTCAGACAAAAACAAATATTGCATGATTTCACTTATATGTGGAATCTAAAAAATAAAACAAAAGAAAATCTAGACTCCTAAAAACAGAGAAGAAATGATAATTGCCAGAACGGATGGGGTTGGGATGACAAAAGGGTAAAAAGGATTAAGAAGTACAAATTTCTACCTATAAAATAAATAAGTCATGGGAGTGTAATGTATTGTTTGAGGAATACAGTCAATATTATTGTACTAACTTTGTAATGTGACAAGTCATAACTAGACATTGTGTTTACCATTTTGAAATGTATACAATGTATACACTGTATACACCTGAAACAAATACATGTCTATTATACCTCAATTAAAAAAATAATAAAATTTAAAATGAAAAAAAGAGAGAAATAAATGGATACTTCGTTAACATAACAAAATATGTGTATCTCAGCTCCAAGTCAAGTATTTCACTTGTGGAACAATGGTAAAGATATCCAGTAACATCATGCACAAGACTTGGGTACCCACTATCTTCACCACTATTAACACTGCTTTGGAAATATTAGGCAAAGTACCTATATTGCAGATGACTTGTTTGTCTACTTAGAAAACCCATAAATAACAACAAAAACTAATTTTAGAACTTGGTAAAATAGCAGGATATAAAATGCAATGAAATCAATTACTGTCAAACATAAAATAAATAAATAATTTAAAAGGCGTGTTTCAATTAAAAAAAGAATGCATAGGCATAAATCCTAATAAGAAACTTCCAAAAACACTCCTGAAAGTCATAAAAAGTAGAATTAAATAAATAGAAGGGTATCCCTAGATCCTGGAGAAGAGGACTTGACAGCATAAAAAGGCCAATTTTCCTTAATTTACGACTTGAGCATGATCCCAGTAACACCACTTGCTTTTTCCAGGTTTTAAAAAGTTGAGTATAAATTTTGAACAAACAAAAATAAATAAACTAACAAGAATACTTAGTAAAATCCTGAAAAATAAGAATACAGTATGTGTATATGTGTTTTGTAGGGGGTAATCACACCAACATTCAAACATACTTAAAGCCTCTCTAATTAAGTGATTTCTGAGATTGGTCTTTGAATAGGATAACAGTCAAATGGAATAGAATAGGAAATCCAGACACAGATTCAATGCATATATAAATGTAGTACGTCATTATGACAGACATGAAAACGGTGAATCTATTATGCTATTGAATATGGTTTTGTTTTAATTCACTGAAAAACACGTGGTTACATTTTATTTGTTCCATGGGAACATTTTTCTGTTTAGAGTTCTTTATAAGGAATGTTTCTCTCTTTTAAAAAAAAAAATATTTTCTTAAGTAATCTCTATACCCAACGTGAAGCTTGGATTTACAATCCCAAGATTCAGTCTTTGCTCTACCAACTGAGTCAGCCAGGCACCTGGGTAATGTTTCTTTCTTCTTTCACTCTTTTCATTCTCTCTCCCTCCCACCCTTCCTTCCTTCCTACCCTACCTCTTTCTCTCCCTTCCTTCTTTCCTTTTCTTCTGTCTTTGTCTCTTTCTCTCTCTCTCACACACGCAAACACACACACACACACACACACACACACACACACACTCATCCGTCTTTCCCTTTCTCCTTTTTTTCTGTATTTGTATAGAATCCATGCGTCATCTTAATTACTTTTGTTTTACATGTGAGGGATGAGTTATGCTCATGCTCCAAGCAAGTATGAAGTTTTATTACTGATGATGAGTGTGAGATCTTTTCTCACATGTCTGTTCACAGTGTCTCTTTCCTAATTTCTAACACCAAGAGTGTATTATAAACAAGTCTTAGCTTTATGATTCCTTGTTCAGCACCTACCTCCTGTGCTTATGCTTAGAACAAAACCAATTCTAGTCAAAGGCCTACCATCAACATGAGAACCCCAATGCCATTGTTGCAAATAAGAAATGCTGCTTCTGTACTGCAGCATCTTTCAGGATTTAAACTTCTATTTGTGTGGCTTTTCATGAACACCACAGTCAAGAGTGTCCTTTCACTATATTGTATCCAAACATCATTATTCATCATTGATTTTGGAAGACACAACTCCTATTTTCTATTTTGTGCTTCCAGGGATTTCTTAATTTCTGTCAAAGATGAATTTGCTGTTAGATTCTATTAATTTTTCTACTTTTTATGATTTCCAGAAAGTGAAGGGGAGAGTATGCTGTATTTACTTTACATTTTTAAAAAAGGAATTCCTCCTCCAAAAAAAAAATTTAAAACACATATTAAAGTCTCTTACATTCATTTTATTTTTATTTTTTTTTAATGTTTATTTATTTTTGAGACAGAGAGAGACAGAGCTTGAACGGGGGAGGGGCAGAGAGAGAGGGAGACACAGAATCGGAAACAGGCTCCAGGCTCTGAGCCATCAGCCCAGAGCCCAATGCAGGGCTCAAACTCACGGACCGTGAGATCATGACCTGAGCTGAAGTCGGACGCTTAACCAACTGAGCCACCCAGGCGCCCCGTCTTACATTCATTTTAATCTCAAGTTGAAAATGAAATTCTTCTCAAGTCTGAGCTTTAGAGGATGAAGGTAAGGGTCATTTTATTATTTTCAAATGTGGCAATAAAGTTGTCTAGAAGTACAAAAGGACTCTTGAAAATTATACCCACTGAAAACCTGGTTCTAATAACCTTAAAAATGTATACTATAACACTTCAGTAGTTTCACAGGTGGAAAAATGTGAAGTGTGTTTCCATTATTTACCATAAGCCAATTTCATCTGCATCAAGCCATATGTTTTGGGAAACTGCGAGTTCCAAGAGAATCTAGAGAGAAATTTAACATTACTATCTGAAAACAGAGTAAATTGAAGAGTGTATAAGCTATTCTAAGACACAGATGATTTTTTTTCTCTCTCCTTTTAAAAAAATACTATCATACTAATATTTTAAAACAGTATTCACAGTGTTCTTGCCATTTTCTGAAAATTGCACCCTTGCTACACTGATCTACAGAAAATGTTGTCGTAAGGTTTGAACTCAATTATTGGTAACTTCTCTTCTGATGTAAGAAATTAGAAGTACTTGATGTAAAGTATGGTTATTTTAAATATCAACTATAATTTTTGAGGTTTCAAAACTATTACTTCACTATACCTTTCAAAATAAACATTGCTAGGGAATCATTCAGAAATGAGTATGAGGAGGGGCACCTGGGTGGCTCAGTCAGTTAAGCATCCAACTTCTGCTCTGGTCATTATCTCATGGTTCCGTGAGTTCAAGTCCCATGTGGGGCTCCGTGCTGACAGCTCAGAGCCTGGAACCTGCTTTGGATTCTGTGTCTCCCTCTCTCTCTCTGCCCCTCGCCCACTCACACTCTGTCTCTCTCTCTCTTAAAAAAATAAACATTAAAAAAAATTAAAAAAAAAAAAAGAAATGAGTATGAGGAAATCTGGTCAAAAATTACCTATCAACTAACTAAATATTATTTTGGGAAATTCTTTTGATATCTACAGAGTAACTTAATATAAAGGCCAAATGTTTTATTTTATGACTTTACTTAGCATACTCACCATATGTACTTTAAAATTTCAAAGGAAAGGTTAAAAAAATATTATTTTAAGATTTTAAGCTTGAGCTAAATGCTCAAATTAGGCTTTTAATTTTGTTTAATGTTTTTTTGGATTATAGTTCAAGTTAAGTATTTAGATTAACAAATATATTTTAAAAACTTGAATCCATTCATAAACATTATTAATTAAAGCAACTAAAATATATAAAATCTTTTAAAATATTGCAAATAATAAAGGAAAAAGTGACTTGCCCACATATTACTCATGAAGATATAAAGAAACTTGATTCCTCATCATCTACAACAGAATTCCTTAAGTTGATAAGTCAAATTTATACGGAATTGATTAGTTTGGAAACAATCACTTCTGTAATTAGGATAGGTCAAGAAAAGTTTCTTTATAAATAATTTATCAGAAACTACTCTATAAAAACCTAGAAAAATGTCAAGCCAGGTGCGATCTTTTTAAACTATTCCTGTATAAATCAATTAACGTGCTTTATTTTGACACCCAGTGTCAGTATTTACCAAACGTAGATAGACAAGTCCATCCCTGCAGCATGCATTTGCAAATAAGTTTACTCATTAATGTTTAATTAAGACAGAGGAAAACTGTCCTTGATATTTTGCTGCAATTAGTGCTCTCTATACCCCACTGACTTCTCATGATGAATTACTTTTCAAATGAAAAGTGAAGTGATTAAAACTGGAGACACTCCATCTACTATGCATTGCCCATACCACATTCTGAAGAGGAAAACCAAATAATGCTATGCATAGTGAAAACACAAGTGAAATTATGTTATTGCAGATTTCAACTGTGAAACTTCTTTTTTCATTATGACTCCAAAGTGATATAACATCCCGATTTACTGCTATTAAATTAATAAGGTCACTATACCAGAGCTTTGAGAGTTTTAACTCAAACCTCTCAATCTAAAACATTTCACAAACAGTAAGTGGATTGTGAAGGTCACACAGTTTTCCAAATGATTTTCTCATCATATTACCTATAGTTTTAACATTTTACTTTTTTGAAAGGCTCCATAATCCATATTGTGTAATATACTAATTTTACCAAACAACCAACCTAATCCAACACTGCACAATAATGACAACAAAAATGTTATGTCTGGAAAGGTTAAGTTGACTTGTGCAATGTTAGACAACTAACCAATGATAGATCTAAAATCGCAGTATAGTTGTTCTATCCCCAAAATCCTTCCCCTGACTCCCTATTCAATTAGTTATGCTTAGTTTAGTTTAGTTTATTATTTATTTTGAGAGAGTGTGTATGTGAGCAGGGAGTGGGGGAGCAGAGATAGAGGGAAAGAGAGAGAATCCCAATCCTGATGTGGGGCATTGATCTCTCAAACCATGAGATCATAACCTGAGGTGAACTCAAGAGTCAGATATTTAACCGACTGAGCCACCCAGGGGCCCCAAATTATGTTCATTTTTGCCTGGAAGAACAAATATAATATAAAATATATTGATGAACTCTGGTCATTACATGAAGACATAACCCAGGCTGGAATATTCTTTGTTTTTGTATATGTCTTATCTTGTTTCATTTTGCTTGTTTGTATAAGAGTGCTCATAGTAGCTTTATTCATAATAGCCAAAAAACTGGAAACAGCCCAGATGTCCATCAACAGGTGAATGCATGAACAAATGATAGAGAACTATACTCAGCAATAAAGTGAATGAACCACTCATGTACATAGCAGACTTGATAGATCTCACAAACATTGTCAAGTGAAAAGAGCCAGATATAAAAGAACACATACCAATGAGCCCATTTATATGATACACTATTATAGGCAAAACTAGTCTGAGGTGATAGAAATCAAACCAGTGTCTGCCTATGGTGGGTTGGGTTTGACTGGAAAGTATAAGGAAAATTTTTCAGTTGATGGATACATTCTTTATCTTGATTGGGGTGTTGGTTATATTGATGTGAACATCTGTGAAAACTCATCAAACTATACAGTTAAAGTCTATGCATATCAGTGAATGTAAATTTTCTCACAATTAAAAAAATGGTGTGGTATTTATATTATTTTGGATTCATTTAAAAAGTGAGTACTACTGTTTTTTTTTAACAGATTGAGGTAAAAGTAACAAAAATAAGCCACACATATTTAACTTTTACCATTTAATAACCTTTGACATATCACCACAATCAACGAATATATACAATTACATATAATTGTAATGAATATATTCATCACCTTCAAATATTTCTTCATGTCTTTTATATATTCTTTCCTTCCCACAGGTTGGAGCATTCTTGAAATAGTATTTTGTTACACATTTTTCATGTTATGTTTAACATTAATCAGCTAAGATGTTGTCAGTAATGGTAGAAAACTATTTCCTAGATTCTTTTGAAGTGTTTTTCTCATTATTCTATCAATTTTAGAATCACCCCTCAAATATATGAAATGCTCAGAATTTATAGACCAATAACCTGAGAACTGACCTGAGTTCACCAACCAGTGGTTATGCTTGTTCTATGCTGTGAATTATATTCCGACACAGAAAAAAAAGTGAAATTTCAAATATAAATCTGGATTTCCAAATTCTCTATAAATAACATGAGATCTGGCTAATCTGAGCATGCATTGTCATATAGCTGCAAATGGTCAGAGGTGAGTAACACAGGACCACTTTGAGTAGAGCATGTGTTCAATCCTCCACAGTCTCCACCACTCCCTATTACATCCCAATGCTGGAGCTTTGTATCTGTTGCCACTTTATTTTGAGCTTGCCCTGTTGCTTTACTAACACTTCACCTGTTTTTTACTCATTTACTTCACCTCCCTGGTCCCTGATGGCTTTTGCATTTGTAATTCCTAACATAATTACTCATGTGGCAAAATTACTAAATGAGATACTCCAATAAAATTACCCAAACACACACACACACACACACACACACACACACACACACACACAGATTGTGAAATTAAATAGCATAAGATTAGTAGAGTAGTTCAAGTAGAGATTGGAGAAACCTGGCAAAAGGAAATTGTAATTTATTTGCTTTGAGCTTCTGTGTTATGGTTACTCAATATGAATGGGAATCCAGTGAAGTCTGCTAATCGTTTTTTTTTTAATGAATATAATTTGTCAAATTGGCTTACATACAACACCTAGTGCTCATCCCAACAAGTGCCTTCCTCAATGTCCATATAATTGTTTTCTTTTTTTAATCCTCATAAAACATGCTATTCTGTTTAGAAAATAGTTTCTTCTATCATCCTTCATATACTACGTTTTCTTTCCTATCAAGGAGGAAAAAGTATTTAAGTCCCGACAACGGCTATTGTTAGGTTAAAACTACAACATCATCTTAAATAACCAAGACAGAATAAACCGGTGGAAAGTTCAAAAACACACTGAGGAAATATGAACAGACCTTAATACTGGTCTCACTATTAGGTGCCGGTTATGATAACAATTCAAAGACCTTGAGCTATCAAGTAGGCTTACTGATGGAGGACTCTTATCAGAGCCCCTGCTGTTAGTTCTGACAGATTTACCACACGTGGCTGCACATGGCTACACTTGTACCCACTCAAGTGTGTAAGAAGTGTCTAGTGTTGAGCCATTGAGAATTCACCTCAGTAATGTTTTAATTGCAGTGTTACTCAAACCAAAGAAATTAAGCCCAATAGAAAAGTTATCCACACCATTACTGCTGCTTTCTTTAATGCAAAGAATCAGGTTATTTGAAAGTATATTTTTGACACTTTATCATTACATGTGAAAATGTTGAGAATGCCCTCTGGATTGTTGAAATACATTTATAGACAAGATTGTGCCTTCTCACGTAAAGGAACTAAACATCCATATATTTTATTAAATATTGGATAATGCCCAATACAGAAAATATCCATATACATTTTCCATATAATTGAGAAACCAAAACAAAAGGTTTAAGGGAAAAGGTGAACACCTTGAAAACTAGCAACATTTCAACAGATCATAAAATGGTATTTGGCAGGGAGTCCCAGCTCAATTTAAGACACAAAATTTTACAACTGTGTCATTCAATCCTTCTTTAAAGTTAGATTAAAAAAAATAACATTATAGCCCTTTAGCGTCCTTCATTATTCAACTTATTAATGAAAAAAGAATGATCTGCTTAAAAAATAAGACTTTCAATTTAAGAGATCCAATTTTGAGTCTGAGCTCTTCCACTTATTAGCTGTATATTTCATACTTCTGAACTTCTAGAATAATGATGCCTACCTTTCAGATACTTTTTGAAGACTAATTAAAAAATACATATTGACCACTTAGTATTCAAGGATGTAAAGCCAAAATGTAGTATCTACTAAGAAAATGCTAATATTTATAAATGTGTGCTGTGCACAAATTATATAAAAATTGTAAAATTTATAATTTGCTCATTGGAATGTTTTAAATGTGCAGGTTTATGTGCCTGTTTATATGTAAATGTATATATATTTTTTAAATTAGCTGCTTTACTGAAGATGAAATGACTAAAATTGTTTATAACCTGGTAGAGTGATCATATATATATATGATATATATATCATATATCATATATCATATATGATCTGATCTGATATATGATCATATATATGATATGATATGATATGATCATATATATAATCATATATCATATATGATATATATATATATATCATATATATATATACCTATAGATAGATAGATAGATAGATAGATATACCATCACACATATAATTCAGGATTTTGCTCCAAGATAAGATTTAATTTACAGTTAAAATTACATACATGAAGTCAATAATTAATCTAGATTCTAAAAGAGGCGAAAGAGAATCACTACAAAGCAGAAATATAATCTTAAACATCATGTCTGAAACTCACTGGAGAGGTAGTTATAGCCCATAATTATGTATAGAGTCTATCATCTTGTGCTTCAGATGCAATTTCTTGGTGTTTTTAACTCTAGGATTTTAAGGGACACTTTCCTCTTAATCAGAGGTTACAGAAACCTTTCACTTAACCTCAGTTTCAGCTTCTATGTAAGATAACCATTTTTACAAGGATCCATCAGTACACACCACAGTGAGTTTTTCATATCCCACATGACTGTATACACATTACTACATGTGTCATTATGTATCAAATGTATTCTCCAACTTGAGCAAAAACCCATTCATGTGACTGCACAAATGTCAACAATAAATTTTTAAAATAGGCAGATATTTTTTATGGTTAAACAAATTTCAGAAATATTTTGAAGGAAGTTTACTTGGAAGTAAACTGTGGCTCTAGTCAAAGAAATGGGAATGACTATAGCAATACAATCATTTATTCCACATATCTAGTCAATATTTTAGTCACCTACTCCCATGGAATTGCTTGGTCTCAATTCAATACTTTATAATGATATAATAAGAAAATATTATAAATGAATATAAAAATTATCCTGCAAAAGTAATTCTTCTTTTCTATTGCAATGTTTAGGATGCCTCATTATAAATGATCCAATTTCTCTTTTTATTATAGTTGATAAAAAGCTTTGGCCAAAGATTTTGAACCATATTTAGAATACTAAAGAGGCTTTTATGGTTTATAGTTCAGTATTAGCTTTATTCTTAAATTCATTTTTAAATTTATATGTATTTTTATTCTTAAACCTACTTTTGACATATTGTATTTTGCTGTATTTTATGTCTTTTTAATTAGTAATAAAGCCTTTATAAAATAAGGGAGACTATAAATTAATAGATGACTTAATAGACTTCATGATAGATCCTTTGATATATAACATGGCCTCAACATCTCTCTTTAGCTGTGTCTCACACTATTCTACTGAAGCATTATTTCTCTATCAACACTGATATTTTTAAAAGGTGTATTTATTTATTTTGAGAGAGAGACACAGAGAGAGAGAGAGGGAGGGAGAGGATGGGGGAGGGGCAGAGAGAGAAGAAGAGAGAGAATCCCAAGCAGGCTTCACACCGCTGACAGTGCAGAGCTTTATGCAGGGCTCAATCTCACGGACTGTGAGACCATGACCTGAGTTGAAATCAAGAGTTGGACGTTCAACCAACTGAGCTACCCAGGTGCCCCTATCTACACTTGTTTTTAAAAATCACTTTATTAAGGTCTAACATAAGGTATGTATGAATGCAACTTGATGAAAATCGAGAGAAGTATACATTCATGAAACCATCACCACAACCTATGCCATAAAAATATCCATCACCTCCAAACATTTCTCCCTTCCCACTTTAGGTATTTTTATTATTATTAATTATTATTTTGGTATTAAAAACATTTAATGTAAAATATATTTTTTCTTTGATTTTTCTGGACACACTGTTTAATAATGCTAAACCTCACATTACAATGCCCTTCCATTGTCATCTCTGTATAAATGATATGCATAAGATTGAAGTCACAGTTATCCTTTCATGACTTGCAAATAAATTAATGACAGTATGTAGCTGTCTATGAAAGTGAAGGATATGCTTATTTACTTTGCCTTTTCTTTGATGTAATCTTACCTAAATTCAGGAATTCATAAGATATTAAAATGTCAATATAGAATAAAGTAAATGTTACATTTTAAAGTAACGTCATTATATTTTTAACTGTGGTAATATATCAAAGGATGAAAATCTAAGCCCAAGTTCCAAGATGTATGTCTTCTCCACTGTTGCATAGTTATTTTATTACTACTATGCATTTTTAACAAATTTTTATTCTCAGATGTGCTTTGATTACTTTAACAGATTATGCTAATTTAAAAAGCCAATTCAAATCTTAAATTATTCTGGAGCATTGTTTTACCAGATACTATCTGCAGGTAGGTAGCCTTAAAGTCACTTGCTAGGCAGAGATTTGCAATATGCATGGATTGGCTGAACTGACTTACTAAAAGTCAACCTCCGGAGTTTTTCAGGTTCTAGCATGCGGGACAGATGTACTTAATATCCTGGAGTTCTCCTAATGCATGCTTCTAATCGAAGTCGGCTTTGTTCTGTACTACTTTCAAGAGTAGAAGAAGAAAACTCGAACCCAAGTGCTCTATTAAAGGCATTTCTTATTTGAGTTCCGACTTGCTTATGTGGTTTGTTTGCTTTATTTATTTATTTATGGTCAGGATCACAAGTAGAAGGTATTGGCCCTTTGAAGAATGAACGCTGCTGTCACCCTCCATTTCCTATGAGATGTCACAGCTGTGACAAGGAAGGGTTTATAATGGCACAGTTCGGTGCCTTCATAATTTATTCTCTCTGATTTTATGCTCTTTTAGTCTCCTGCTCAACCATCCACTAACAAGTGGTGATATTAGCCAATAAATCAAAGACGTCTGCTTGTCACCGCCAGATGCTTGGCCACATCGCAGCCGATTATGAGACGTACAAAAGGACAATTTCATGTAGGGAGCTCAGCAGAGGTGTTTCACTGATATTCTGTTTGATAGGAAACCAGCGTGAGGTGAATGTAGTAAAATTCAATAACTTTTGTGCCTTATAGCGATGAAGAACTAAGTTGAAATAAAACCGGGAAGTAAATTAGGACCTCAGCTTTATTACTACTCCTTTTATGACCCTAAATCTCTCCTTTATCACTTCAATACAAGTCAGAGACAGAAGAAGTATTTTAATATACTCAGTTTATTTTGCTGGGTCTAAAAACTTATCCTCTTTTTCTAAAAGCATCAAATGAAGCATTTGCATCCATCTATTAAAATGTCTATTAAAATGTATTTTTAAAGAAATAAAATGTTTGCATAATATTTATGTGAATGTTAGCTAGTGTGCAAAAAGAATATCATTTTATTTTCTTTTTACTATTTAAATCTGTTACCAACTAACTAAAATCATCCACTGTCTTAATTCCTTGTATTTATTTTATACATCTCATTATTCAAATTACTGATCCACCACAAAGTACCTCTTCTGTAATATAAATGAAAACAACAGTAGGCTGAATTTATAGATTTTCAGAGACTATGCATGGTATTTTTATGAAATGTTCCTCAACAAAACATTGAATTTTCTTAAAAGACAAGAAATACTCATTTTTTTCCCTTTCAATGAAAGGAGCTACGGTAGAAAAGAGATACTCTATAATTTTATTTTACTAAAGAAATTACTAAGTTTTTCTCCCCTGAGAAGTTTATCATATTTATACATTGAATACATGACTACATTGTTGACTTAGCATTTTTGCTATATTGACAATTTATTACAGAGCAATCAAACAGATTCCACGGTGTAAATCAAATTTTATGTTAAGGTACAAAAAGTCATATATAATTATCCTTTGTTTTTAATTAGTGTAGCTGTGCTGTGTCTTATGACCATCTTTTTTCCCCCCATGTCTTCCATTAACTTTCTAGAGGTCCTGAAAGTGCCCCATATTGCTCCAATTTCAGGTACCAACCCTCAGAGGTTAGAAAAACCATTTATTACTTCAGCTTTTCCTCATATTTCCTTATGTTATATATATTCTAATTACTGTTTTGATATACTAAATGTCTTCTAAATCCTCTGGATAATAGCTTTCACTTTCTAAAGAAAGTATGTCAAGTAAAATACAAGAAACTTTCATAAGTAAAACGTTCTTTGTATATATTTAAATAATAAACAGGTATTTCACAATTCTATTCAACCTAATGATGCTTTAGTGATGTTGTTGCTTTCTTACTGCTGTTGCTTGGATGTTATTTATACTATGATTTCTACATTGATATTTCATATGATGGTTTTATTTCTCTCCAGCCTAACAGGAATTCAAAGGCACCATCTATTTAGAAAGCTTTAGACAGAGAAGATAATTCACTTGGAAGTATGTGCTTGAGGTCCTGTTTTATTTCTTTGAGATACAGAAGGATTAATTATTATTAAGTATTTAAGTACCACTTTACATCCTGCAAAGTTTTCATAACTATGCTTCTATGTCTCACATTTATATGAAACATTCAAAGTAAATTTCCAGTTATATTAAGCACAGGAAATCAAGGAAGTGCATTAAAAATACACTGCATAACAAAAGAAGAGAGAAAATAGAAACCTCAGAAATATTACGAAGGTGATAGATTACAATACAAATGCTGTGGCTTAGACCACCATATAGAATAGGATACCTGCTTTCATCTGAAGAAGTATGTCAGTTTGTACTGCCCTGCAGTAAAAAGATAAGGAATGACTTAAAATGTAAAGCGCTATGAAAACACAGAAAATGATAAGATGATTAAAGATTTGTTCAGAATTTATTTTTGATGAGACACTCTTAACACTAAGTTTATCCAGCTAAAGCAACACATGAGTTTAAGTGGGTTTGACTAAATGATTCAAAATCAATGAAAACCAGTAAATATTTTGTTGTTGCTGTTGTGTGTTTTGTTTGTTTTGGTTTTGTTTGTTTAGTTGGTTTTTTCAAAAAAGCCAGAAGAATTTAGAATGAATGCACCACAAAACTAACAATGTCAATTCAAATTATTTGTCTCATCTCTCCATTATTTTAGTCTTTCCCTTTGTAATAGAGTTTATAAGTTCTTGACATGGGATTGGGTGAAAAGTATGCTTACTTATTATCTTGATGGTAAACAGATGAAATCTATAAAACTGTCCCTAGTAACTTATGATAAATAAGAGTTCTGATTTACTTTATAGTTTTTTATGGAGCATTTACATGTATCATTATTTCATTTTTAGTCCCCATATGGATGGGAGATAGCAGCACTGAGAGCACCATTATAAATCAATACAAAAGGTAATGTGATTCTTCCTATTGGCATGAGAAAGTACTGGACATACTCTTCTAGTCCCAAGTACAGGCTGTCAACCCAGGAGATGATTTTCTACTTTCAAACAGTATCCAACACAGGAGAAGTTCCTTTACAAAATAAGATATGGGAGAAATGCAAATATCCCTTACACACGGTAAGGAAAAACAAGTTCTTTCCATGTTTTACTTCCGTGACTTTTAAAATCCTTTGAAATTGAACCAACCTATCATTCCAACAATGTTTCCCACCATTACTCTATTGATCATAGATTTCATCTTGATTTTCTCCTTATGGTTTTACTCAAATAATAGTCTATAAACATGTTATTTTAATCACAGCTCAGCGGCACAAATACATCCTTATCTGAATTCTGGGCTTTTCATGCCATGACTCAAGCGAAAATGTTCTTCGTCTTCCCTCTCCCATGGTCTCTCCTTCTGAATGCCTGTAACTTGTACTGTCTGTACGTTTATTGTCGCCTATCATATCTTTTATGTAGCATTCTGATTAGAGATGTGATCTGGACCAAGTTATTTACACTCTCTCTGCTTCTCTATATTTTCTCTCTATATATTTTCTCTATAACTAAAATGAAATTAATAATAGTATATACTTCAGATGCTGAAGTAGAGATTAGATGAGCTAATCAATGTAAAATGCTAAACCAGGGCTGTATACATAAAAACACACTGCTGAATAAATAAGAATTGGTGTTATTATGGTAACATATGTTCTTAATCTAGAGAGTTGTGTTTTTTTAGAATATATTAAGAATACCATATTATTTAACCTATTAACTTGAATTGGAAAGTGTAGGAGTTAATGTACTATTGAACTTTTTGATTTATGTTAGTGTAAGAGTCATTAGTTTTTATGTATCTGGTAAACAAATAATATACACCATATATTAAACAAATTTATATGTTCATGAAACTTTACTGAACACTAAAGTTGCAAAAAATATCATGTGGAATACTACAACATTCAATTGAAAATGCACCAATAATTAAATTGAAAGATTGAGATTACACAATTCATCATGAGTGAGAATCAAGTAAATATGATAAATGTTACTGGCATCATTTGATTAGCATAATATATTTAGCTGCAAAATACGAAATCGTTTAATGGGAAAAAGTGTGAAAACTTTTAGGAAAAAAAACAAAATTGAGAATATATACACTATGCAATAAATTATTTCTGAGCATTGCCTTACAGTGGATTTTAGTCCTTGAACTCTAAAACCATGAAAAATATCACAATCTCCTTGGAGTATGTATATGTAGAAAGATATGATTAATCTTATCTATTACACTCAAGCGTAAACTATTTTAGAGTCAAGGTAGAGTCATTTGTGTATCCATTTATTTAGTATTCATTGATTCATTATTTATTTATTTATTTATTCATTCATTCAGTTATTCATTTATAACCAATGTATCCCTAGCATTTCATTGAGTACTCAATATACTTTTTTTTTTTATTTTATTTTCAGAGAGAGAGAGTGGGGGAGGGTCAGAGAGAGAGAGAGAAGGAATCCCATAAAGGCTCTTCAATGGCAGCCTAAAACTGTGGGACTAAAACTCACAAACCATAAGATTATCACCTGAGCTGAAATCAAGAATTGGACACTTAATGGACTGAGTCACCCAGGTGCCTCAAGTACTCAATATTTTTTTAAATGAATGATAAATTTCCTCATTCTTTTTCATCTTTTGAATGGTGAGGACAGATTAAATAATCTCTCAGCTCCATAGTTTTAAAATATTCTAACAGAATATTATTTAAGCTGTATCACCAATGATGCACATATAAGAAAAACAGAAATTCTTCTATGACCTTGAATTCTTTTTTTAAAACCGTATTTCATATTCCACGGGGAGAATTATGTGAGTTTCTCCACTCTGGTGAAACAGATAGAGGTGGAACTAGTTTAATGTGTGGATTAATACAATTTTCAACTATAGAAAGAAAGGTTTCATAATCATGATTATTGCCATTAAAATAATATCGGTCATTTGATATTCATTCTTGAGTAACAAAATCATAGTAGGTAGTTTATTTACTTAGGTTATCTTACTTAGTTCTCACAACTAGTCTCTTATGTTGAAACAATAACATCCAATTAAAAAATGAGAATACAGTATGAGAGAGAACTTGTCCATGAGTTTGTACTGTTGGTGACAGTATTTAAAACCAAGATTTTAAACCAAGCTACTATGGAGACAAAGATTATGCTCATTCTATATTTAACATTCTCTAATATTGACTGCGAATGAGTCCACATTAGTAAAGCTTTGCTTGTATCTGTACTATAGATCTCCATGATTCTCTCTAAATAATTATCAATCACCATTTTAGAAAAACAAATCAGGCTTTGGAGCAAACAAACTTGTTTTGCTTTCTGAACTGCACTTTTACAAATGAAATAATCATTTACCAATGATAATAAATAGAAGGAGGAATTCTTTCTTAAAAAGTACTAGAGGAGAAGGTGATTAAAAGGACAGCATAGGAAGACTTCGAACTCACCTCATCCCATGAATATACCAGGTATACAGCTACGTATGAACAATTCTCTCTGAAAAAGACCTTAAACTAGCTGAGCAGCTCCTCCACAACACAGAATAAAAAGACTACAATGAAATGGGTAGGAGAAGCAGAGATGTGGTTTGGTGAAAAATCCACCCATAACATGGTGATCCAAAAGTGGAAATGATCTCACAAAAACAGAGTATGTCCTTGAGTGAGGAATTTGATCCCCATATTAGGCAAGAGGAGCCCCTAAAACACCTGGTTTTGAAAATCCACAGGGATTATGTCCAGGAGACCCAGAGGGCTATATGAAACTGAGACTACACATTTAAAGGTCTCACAATCAGTCAATCAATCATTCAGTCAATGTCTCACACACAGATTCACTCACATTAGGACCCAGAACAAAAGCAGCAGATTTTAAAGCATGGAGGCCATATGTGAAGGGGACTCACTGGCTAATCTTAAAGTGTCTGCCAAAGGGGAAGAGGCCTGTTGGAACTCTCTCCAGGGATGAAGATGCTGGCGAGCATCATTTTGCACTGTCCTTCCTTATAGGCACCAGTGTTTTTAGGTGCAGTTTTTGTCCTTTCCCTCTACCCTGATAGCAACATTTTCCCCATGTCATCACTCTCCTGTGGCCTGCCTTGCTAAACCTGATAGACTGGTATACACCACCCCTGTGCTCTTCTGTGGTCCTATACTGATAAACTCCATAGGCAGATGCTTCTGTTTAGACCTGCCCTGTCCAACCCAATGGATAGGCATGCCCTAGGTTGGCATGCCCCAAAAACCCCACCCCACCAAAGCAGGAGGGTGGACATGCCCAGGGCCAGCATTCCCCCATGTCCCTACCCAAGCTGATTGATATGCACAGTCCACATAGGGACTTTCCCTTGAAAAAAAAATGGCTCTGGTGGCAAGGAGGTCTTGTTTTTCTAGGCCTGGTATGATTGAAACAATCAAAGAGACAGTTTTTGACAGGCTACCAAATCCAAGGAATTGTATTGACAACTGAATGAAACAAATTCAAATCCTTCTATGAAAAAAAGCCTTATTACCTAAGTATTCTGGAGCTTCAACCTAAGGAGTGGGCTTCAGGTTGACAACACAACTACACTAAGATACACCATAATTGAAATTTCAGGAGTTAAAAATAAAGGGAGACTACTACAAGCAATAAAAGAAACACAACTTCTTATGTACAAGAGAAACTCCATAAGACTAACAGCAAATTTTTCAGCAGAAATTTTGCAGGCCAAAAAGAAATGGCAGGATATATTCAAAGTGCTAAAAGCAAAAGTTTGCAGCCAAAAATACTCTAGTTAGCAAGGTTATCATTCAGAATTAAAAGAAAAATAAAGAGTTTTCCAAAAATGCAAAAACTAAATAAAAGCACTACCACTAAATTGGCCTTACAAAAAATATGTTGTAAGACTTCTTTAAGCTAGAAAAGAAAGACCTAATTAGTAACGAAAACCATGAGAATAGAAATCTCCCTCAAAATGGTAAATATATAGTAAGGTAAAGAACTAATTACCTATTGAGCTAGCATTAAGGTTAAAAGACAAAAGTAATAAAAATAAATATGATAACAGTTAAGGGAAACACAAAACAAAAAGATGTAAAATGTGACATCAAAAACATAAAAAGGTGGGAGAGGGTGAGTAAAATTGTAGAGTTTCAAAATGTGTTCAATCTTAACATGTTATCAACTTAAAATAGACTGAGAAATATGTTATATCTATATCTATATATATATTTTAAGACTGAGATATATATATCTCATCATAACCATGGTTATATAACCATGGTTATGATGATTACCACAGGGCAAAACTCTAAAGTAGAAACACAAAAGATAATGAGAATGGTATATAAACATAACATCCAAAAAAAGATATCAAACTGTAAGAAAAAATAGCAAGAGGAGAAGGAACAGGAAAGAACTACAAAACTGGCAGAAAACAATTAACAAAACGGCAGTATTTACCTATTTATAACTACTTTAAATGTACTGGACTAAATTATACTATCAAAAGACACAGAACATACAAACTACCAAACCCAAAACAGAAAGACATAGACATTTTAAATATTAATATAAATATTCAACATATATTTAAAAAACTCATATAACCCAATGACATAACAGCAACAAACCAACCAATACAATTAAAAATAGGCAGAGGATCTGACATACAAATGGCCAAGAGGGACATGAAAAGATGTTCAATATCATTAATCATCAGGGAAATGCGAACTACAATGATATATTACCTCACATTTGTCAGAACGGCTATTCTCAGAAAGACAAGAAATAACAAGTGTTGCTAAGGATGTGAGAAAAGAGAATGCCCACGCACTGTTGTTGGGAATGTAAACTGGTACAGCTACTATGAGAAACAGTATCTAGGTTCCTCAGGAAACTAAAAATACAGATCCCTGTGATCCAACAGTTCCACTTTTGGGCATTTATATGAAAAAACAAAAACAAAAACAAAAATGCTATTTTGAAAAGATAATTTCAGGGGCGCCTGGGTGGCTCAGTTGGTTGAGCATCCAACTTCAGCTCAGGTCATGGTCTCAGAGCTTGTGGGTTTGAGCCCCACATCAGGCTCTGTGCTGATGGCTCAGAGCCTGGAGCCTGCTTCAGATTCTGTGTCTCCCCCTCTCTCTGCCCTTCCCCCACTCACATTCTGTCTCTCTCTGTCTCAAAAATAAATAAAATTTTGAAAAGATAATTTCACCCCTAAGTTCACTGCAGCATTACTCACAGTGGCCAAGATATAGAAAAAGCCAAGTATCCACTGATGGATGAATCGATAAAGAAGATGTGGTATACATACAATAGTATACTATTCAGCCATAAAAAAATAAAATAAAATAAAATTTTGACGTTTGTTTCAACATGATGAATCATGAGGGTAATATGTTAAGTGAAATTAAGACAAATATATATGATTTCACTCATATGAGGAATCTAAAACCAAAGCAAATGAACAAACAAAACAAAATTCACAGATGTAGAGAACAGATTGGTGGTTGCCAGAAAGAGGTTGGGGGGACATAGAATACATGAAGGGCTCAAGAGGTATAAACTTCCAGTTATAAAATAAGTAAATCATGGGGATGTAATTTATAATATGGTGATGATAGTCATTAATATTGTATTGCATTGTATATTATGTAACTTTACATAGTTACAGGAGGAAACCAAACTTACTATGGTGATCATTTCCCAGCATATACAAATACTGAATCATGTTGTTGTATACCAGAAACCACTATAATGTTTCTTGTCAATTATACCTCAAGAAAAACAATAAAAGAAAATGCAATTAATAAATAGGTAGAAATGACAGAAAAGAATTCTATTTTTGAGTCAAATATATACATTGATCTCTTTTCTGAGTATCTTTATCTACTTCTGATTTTAATAAGAGTTCAACATATAAATACACAGAGAATTAAATAAAATTATAGAGTTTTTTTTCCCCATAAAAGCATACTGATCTTTTTCTCCAATGTATTTTGTCCTATTTAAAGTGTCATCCCATTCCTTTAATTCCCTTCTCTTGCCCAAACTTACATGAGCTTTTTGAACATGCCTGAGAAGGTATTTTTCATCCCTTACAACCAAGTCCTGATCATTCGTGTCATTCTCTGAACATTCTACAAGAGCCTAATCTGTACTTGTTTAGGTTTGGAAACAGAATGTAGAAGCAGAAATAGATTTTACAGTTCAGTTAAATCATAGCCTCCATCCAACTCCTTTTCAAAATGAAGACTTGACTGATATGCCGGAAATCTGAATCAATTCACAGCAGGATCTGTTTCTGATTTCCTATTCTGGGATTCTTTGTACCATATTCTGCTTATGAGATTCTGGAAGTATCTTTCTGTGGAGTCATACACAACTGTTCAAGAGTTTTGAATGATCACTGAAGCTGTTATGGACATCCTGAGTAGTATTAAATTATACATTGATTCATGATATTATCTTGGGTATTTAAATAAAAAAAATTTAATGTTTATTCTCATTTCAGAGACAGAGAGACATTGCAAGTGGGGGAGGGGCAAAGAGCGAGGGAGACACAGAATCCGAAGCAGGATCCAGGCTCTGAGCTGTCAACAACAGAGCCCAACACGGGGCTTGAATCCATGAACCGTGAGATCATGACCTGAGTCAAAATCAGACACAACCAACTGAGCTGCTCAGGTACCCTGGGTATTTAAATTTTTGTTACTAAGATATTATTGGCATAATTTTCCACAATAATATGGTTTTGTTAACCAATATACATATATGTTTACTTTAACTTTACAAATTTATTCAACTTAATTTATGATTTTTGGTATATGTAATGTCTAACATGTGAAGGCTATGAACAATAAAAGTTTAACATATTTTCATTTTCTAAAAGCTGTTTTTCTTATGTAATAATTACCTACATGTGTTTGTTAGCAAGTGAATATAAGCCAATTTCCTTTCATTTAATATTCAATAATGTTATCAAGTTATCTAAGAGTTGTAACTAATTCAAGAAAATAAAATTATATACCTATAGATAATATTTTTCTACACAATTTTGACTTTTCTCCAAGTGCAATAGCAATTTCTAGACTTCACATCTGCTAAATATTACTAGGGTTATGGCACATTCTGTAGTGGACAAACATTACAGTGACTCTCAATGATTTCTGCATCCTTTTGTTCATGCTTTGCATAAAACCCTCCCCTTGAGTGTGGGTAGAAACTGTGACTTGCTTCTAACCAATGGAATGCAGTAAAGGTGATGGGATGTCATACCCATTATCATATTAAGTTATAAAATATTGTATTTACTAGTTTCTTCCACTCTCTGTTGCTGATTTTTTTATATGTTTACTCCTTTTTAAGAGACAGAGCATGATGACTTTTCATGAATCCATTAGAGAACAGAGAGCACCAAGCAAATGATCACCCTAAAACCTAGAATGGCAGGTGAATCTAGGGTGTCATAGTCAAGATCCTACATGGAGCAGATCTGCTAGAGCACAAAACTTAAATGGTTATTTTGACAAACTGCTGCAGGCTGAATATCAAATAACCTAAGAGTGAGAAAGTTCAAGGGGCCACAATTTAAAGAAATCCCCACAAATTCATGGGTTTACCTCAAATAATCCCAATGATCCTCATAGCAAAGAGTCAAGAAAAAAAAGGTTTTGGGGCTCCAGCAGATGGAAAAGATAAGTAACCATTTTGGAAATATACTCACAGAATTCTATATAACAAGGTTTAATCCTTACTGGAAAACATTTTACTGATTGTTGTCTGAAGTGGGGGAAGGGAATTTCCCCAAATACAGGCTTTACTGTACCTTCAACTAAGCAGGGGGAAAAACAAAACAACAGCAAAAAAAAAAAAATAATAACAAAAACAACAAAACAAAACACCCTAAGAAACACTTGTGAAGATCAAACATAGGCAAGGCATGTAGGATCATTAACAGACTGAGATTTAGTCATAAGATTATAAAATGCATCCCTTACTCCACTCTTTATCAACACAACAAAAGAGCTACAAATCAATAACAGTGGATTACAGCGGAGAGATCTGCAAGGCACTGACTCTAAGGATGAGTTCTTAGGGAAGCCCAAAGACAACCCAGAGAAACAAAATTCAAATATAATACAGGAACTTGAAGCATCCATTACCTACAACTACAGCAAGCACTAAACACCACCCAACTCCTAGTCAGAGTAACCTAAAATCTCACACAAAAGACCTATGTATTTTAGTCCTTATTATCTGATACATTATGTTAGGCTTTCAACAAAAAATAATGAGCTATGCTAAAAGACAATAAAACAAAACAAAACAAAACAAAACCAACAACAAAAACATTGTGTGAAAATACAAAGTACACTTCAGAACCAGACTCAGATATGACATGCATGTTGAAACTCTCAGAAAAGTAGTTTAAAATAATTATGATTACTATATTAAGGGCTCTAATGGGAAAAGTAGAGAACATATGAAAAGAGATGTGTGATATAAGTAGAGATATGAAAACTCTAAGTATCAAAAGTTAGTGTAGAAATAAAAAGCACTACAACATAAATCAAGAATGCTTTTGATGGGCTCATTGGTACAATTGGACATGCCAGAGGAAAGAATAAATGAGATTTAATATAGGTCAATAGGTCAATAGGTCAAACATTCCAACTGATATGCAAAAAGAAAAAACAACAAGAATAATAACAGCTTAAAAAGAAAGGAACACACAAGACAATTTCAAAAGCTGTAAGATATAGGCAATTAGATAGCAGAAGAAGTGAGAGGAGATGAAGAAGACATATTTGTAGAAATGTTCACTAAAATGTTTCCAAAATTATTAACAAATAGCAAACCACAGATCCGGGAAGCTCAAAGAACCAAACAAGATAATGACTAAAAATTCTATACCTGGGCATATCATATTCAAACTGCAGAGAAACAAAGATAAAAATGAAATCTGATAAGAAGCTAAAAACGAAAACAATTTAACTACAGAGGAAAGTAACAAGATGTACACAGACTTCTTGTCATAAACCATGCAGCAAAAAGAGAGTAGAGTGAAATATGTAAGTATTGAAAGAAAATAACCGAAAACCTAGAATTCTATAATCTTTGAAAACTGAAGGAGATACAAGGCTTTCTCAAACAAAAATAAAAAAATAAAATTCACTGACAACACAACTACCCTATATGAAATGTTTAACAAAGTTCTGAGGATGAAGGAATTTCATATAAGTCTAAAACTTGGATTTACATGAAAAATGGAATAGGACTAAAGAAAAAATAATTGAAGGAAAAATATTTTTAATTCCTATATTCTTCTTCTTTTTTTTTTCTTACATTTCCAATTATTTTATCAAGGTAAGAAGTACAGAAGCATAACTTGCAAGTGCTCAACAATCAATAATCATTACTGAATGCAACTAAAAGTAGTACACTCTACTTTTTTTCGAAAAAATAAAACAATAGTTTACAATTCATTTAATGGCAACTGGTAATCATTAAATTGGCAATGGTTATCTTCAAAAGTTATTACACTAGCTGTGCTGTCATTTCTTAAGGATTATCAGATACCTAAAGTCACAGATGTTTCCCACATAAGATGCAACATATAAATCAGACTTGATTTATCACAAGCATTAACAAAACCAGACCTAGGGAAAGAATTATTTCTGGAGACATATGCATAGTCTTAATACAGTGAATATTTAGCCCACCTGGATTATTACAAAATCAGAACAGCAAGAATATTTGCAGTAAATTTTCCTATTCTTAATTGATCCAAAAAGAAAATTGTTTGTTGAAAGTAATAATACTAATAATATATTTAATGATTATAATATAGGGATGAGTGAAATGAATTACAGCAAGGTTAAAAGGGATGGAAAAGAGAAACTGAACATGCTCTTTTGTATGTTACTTGCACTACATGGGAAGCAATATAGTGTTAGTTGAAGGGGGATTTGGGTTTTTTCAAGGGAAATAACTATTTTTTTAAAGAAACCTAACTGATATGCAAATACAGGAGATAAAATGGAATCATATAAAACGCTCAGTAAAACCTGAGAAAGGATAAAAGGGGAAGCAGGAAACAAAAGACAATTATGATAAAAAGAAAACAGTTACAAAAAGGTAGATATTAAATCCAAATACATCAAGAATCACTTTAAATATGAATGGTTCACATATGTTAATTAAAAACAGAGATTGTCAGAGTGAGCTATCAAGCCAGAAATGACATGGATCAACTTTAAATGCTTATTCCTAACTGAAAGAAACCAGTTGGGGAAGGCTACAAACTGTATGATTCCAATCATATGTATGACATTATGGGAAAGACAAGACTACACAGACACTGTAATGATCAATGGCTGACACAGCATGGGACAAGAGAAGAATGCTGAACAGTGAAGCACAGGGAATTTTTTTAAGGTAGTGAAACTGTTGTGTATGAGACCAAGATGGTGGATGTATGACTATATATTAATCAAAACGTATTGAACTTTACAGTAGCACAAAGGTTGATCCTTAATATATACAACATTTAAAAAACTGTTTAGGATATCAAGGGTTCCCAGGAGGTAATGCAGACTGTAACAAAAGAATTTAACTCTATTAAAATTGTACGGACAACATCACTGGAGGACGTGGCGAAAAAGACGTTGACCTAAGTAACTTGGAAGTAAGGAAATCCTATAAAACACAGTTGGGGGGGGGGGAAGAAAAGAAAAAGGACATAAGTCCTGTAGTCTAATTGATAATGTTGTTTCTAGTAATGGTATAGGTCTATAATTCTGATACTCCTATGTATGCACACTGGAAAGGAACAATAAGGTAAGTCGATAGCAGATGGTATGAGTCAGGTTTCTTATTATAGGAATGGGAATTTACAAATAAGCAAGGGGACAAAGACAGCAAGATTCATGTGGTAACAGATGAGAGTTGGAGACATCCATATCAATTCATGTTTAGCTTAATATAGATAAGCTTGTTATGTAATGACACTCCAGTAGCAATAAGTACACCTACTGTCCAAGTCTTGCTTTCATTGTTTGACAAAAGGAACGAGGGATCTTTAAAAAATGGCCAATTATAGTCAGGGGCTAATATAGCAGAAAATTTACAGTATCTTATAATGAAAGGAAGGAAAGGTCACAATGATGGGGGGTATGTCATAGAACACAGGAGCCAAATGAAAGAGTTCTTGATGGTCAAGATGAAAATGTTTGTGCAAACAAAATAAATAAAATAGTTTTGGCTTATAACCCAAAGTATGATATAAATATCCACGGGTTAATACTGATACAAAAATGATTACAAAATAAATGAGAGAAAATATATAAGCACCTCATTCCAAACAATTGATACTTGATACTCTAAGGAGTCAGAATATATTTCTTCAAATCTTAATGTTGGCTTTTCATAGTAACTTCTTTCTAAGGAGTAGATAGCATAGAAAGGGAAGAAAGACTAATTTTATAGTAGAGAAACCCAATAAAACCATATGTGCAAGCTATATAAGGCTAATGTCAATAGTGATAAATTATGTTAGTAATATGCATTCTTAATGTAACATAATGAAAATGGCACTTTACCTTTGTGATCATCCTACCAAAAATTCATAACCCCAATTTAATCATGAAAATGTGAGTAAATACCTGTGCAGTACTCCTCAAAACCATCAACTTGATCAAAAACAAGGAAAGTCTGAGAAATTGTCATAGTCAAGAGGAGTCTACGAAAATATGATGACTAAAGGTAATGTGGTATCCTGAATGGGATCTTGAATAAAAATAAGACAAAATTAAGGAAATGTAAAAAAAACTTCAGTAAATAATAATGTATCAGTATTGACCCATTAATTTTAACAAATGTACCCAATTAATATAAAAAGTCAACTATATCATTAATATAAGAAGTCAATTATAGGAGACAATGGCTGCAGAGAATGAGAATTTTGTATTATCTTCATAAGTTATTATCAGTCTAAAACTATTCAAAAGGAAAAAATCTTAATGAGAAAAAAAAGGTCAAAATATGGTGTACTTCCATGAATTTCAACGTAAGAAAATACACTTGCCTTTTTAAGGCTTTAAGATAAATGGGAACTCAATACAGCAACATTGTTAAATGATTACTTTTGGTAATCGAAGAGGGTGGGTTTGAATCCTTGTTCTAATACTGAAAAGATGAATTATCTTCAATGCTTATAAGTATTAGGTGCATGTGACACTAATATAATCACAACAGAAGAATTATGTACTGAAACCTTGAAGGGAAGAAATGCTTTCCAAAACAAGGTCAGATTACTTAATTTGAAGTTATAAATGTATCCGAATAGAGGCTAGTAGTGTGAATGCCAGTGAGCGTGTGTGTTTGCATATGTGTGTGACTGTTTGTATTTGTAGAAATCTGTGTTTGGAAAGCAACGGAAGCCTAGAAATGGAGCACAGAGTACCTAGTTTCAACAGTGTTTCCAGTCTAGTTCCAGAAAGAGGATGATCTGAATAAGAACTAGTATTCCTATGGTGGTAACAGGTAGAGTTGGATTCATGAAGCTATGTTATTCAGGTGAGAAACAATAAAATTCATCTATTTGATTTTTCCTGTGCTGTAACACATTTAGCAATTTAGTGTCTGACTATATTTAGGATTTCCATGTACATTTATACAAAGACAGTACACTGACCAGGAAAAAAAAAATGGCGTATCTTCACATCTTTTTCCAAATATCTCTCCTTTAAAATCTAATAGATGCCTGATTTGTATGCATCTATTCTGAGCTCAGTTAACCTGCAACATCCTTGGGTTTGATCAGCTTGTTATGTTTCAGGGCTTTTCCAAATAATATTCAACATTTTTGCATTTGGGTTTCTTCCAACTGCAACTTCTTCCTTCTTCAATCAAATTAAACATGTTTAATTCATTTGGATCTAAGATTAAAGTATTTATACTATAAATTTAAACTTCAGTAAGAGTTACTCATTAAATCAGTATAAATATTAGTAAGTGGAAATATTAGTATTAGTGTTACTTCATTTATAATAGTCACACCCATGTCATATGACCATTTTCCCAATTTACTCAAGAACATAAACATAAAATCATAAGAAACAAACACAGATTCAAAAGCATTTGAGAAAGAAAAATGGCATGTTGTTTTAGAGACACTTTTCTAAGGTATTTTCTAGGCTCAGTCAATTGTTTTGAGTTTAAATACAGAGAATGGAAAGTGTTCAGTGGCATTTAGTTTCATGATGACTTTAAAGCGAAGGAGGAAGGCTGGACAAAAACATGTAAGGCGTGACTCTCCCAAGGAGTCTAGTACAATAGTTATGACACAGGTATTGGAGCCAGATGGATGTGAAATGCAACTCCAGCAATCCTTACGGCTTGCTGATATTAAGGAAGTTTTCTACTTTCTCAAGGCCTCTTCTTGTTTCTTACTAGATAGGGACAATAATGCTATCCACTTTTATAATTGTAGCTTATCATAGAACTAGTTCTCCATAACTTCTAATTATCATTGTAATTTCTTTTGTCAGTATGATCATTAGGATGATAGTTATTATTTTACTGTGCTACAAACACATAATCTGGTTCACTGGGTGGGTGGGAAAAACTATCCTATCAAACTAGGATTCTAAATAGTATTAATTTCATCCAATCAGACTGTGACCCAATACACTACTACAACTAATAATAATAATAATAATAATAACAACAACAACAATAAGTCAATTCCCTGCTTTTAATCTTTCTTCATACATAGGGCAAAAATGCTGCGAAGGATTGTAAATATATATTTTTTTCTTTAAGTATAAAGAATAATTTAAATTATCATAAAGAAATAGGCATAATATTTCATATAAAAATCCAAAAGGATTGGACATAAAGATGGTCCTGTAATAACTACAATGATTAATATTATTTTCACTGTGTCATAATGGCTGTTAGTATATTGTACAGAAAGGAGTCAAACAAGAGTTCCAACATATCTACAATCTGCTTATAGTTCACTTGGTGCCATATGATTAGTTCTGGCCCATGGAAATGAATAGAAATGATATGCTACTTTGATACTGTGGAATTTGACATCCTTCCCATCTCTCTCTTTTTTATATCTGTCTCAACAACACTGGAGACTATGTTGTCCACAATGAAGATTGGATTTTCTGGAATCTGGATTTTCCAAGATATGGTTTAGTATACACTGTATGTAGTAAATAGTGCCTTTGGGATCAATAATACCTGTGGAAAGGAGAGGAAAGAAACAGGATTGGGCAGAGGATCAAATTTAAGCTGAGATCCTGGCACCTGTCTTGCTCTCTCCGGGAGCTAGAAAAATTTGCAAAGAGAAGAGAAGGGAAGGGAAGGGAAGGGAAGGGAAGGGAAGGGAAGGGAAGAGAAGAGAAGAGAAGAGAAGAGAAGCGAAAGGAAAGGAAAGGAAAGGAAAGGAAAGGAAAGGAAAGGAAAGGAAAGGAAAAGGGCCTATTTAACGTCGAATATTACATTGAAGCAGTCATGCCTTCACATACCTGCTTTAATCAGTCCTTAGATGCAATGAGTCCTTCTGTGACGCATCATCATGTCCACCACATTCCAAAAGGCACAATTATAAGATGGAGAAAGGTTGCCAAAAGCAGCATTCGACTGTGACATTAAGATTAAGCCACTGGGTTTCAGGGCTTGTCTACTGCTTTGCTAGGGTTAGTTTTCCTAATACAAGAATATATTAGAATGTATTTATCTCCTATATGATATCTTCTATATTAATTCTTATATTTACTGCACTATTTTTTAAACCAAGTCAGTTTTATTTAGATCTATACTTGCACTGGCATATTAGGGAAATAATGTTATGAGAAAAAAAGAAAACCAGTTAGCATCTAATTTTATCATACTTAAAATACAACCTGTAGGACTGAAACCTTTCATAGAGATGCATTTTCCCAGATTAGATCTTTCATTGGTTTGGCAAGAGAAACATGCTGCTTAAAAAAAATAAAGAAAACATTATCATATAATGACCAATGGACATTCATTTTGGCTGTATGAGTAGTAATGCAGCTTCAAGTTTAAACAACATAAGGTTAAAAGACTATGAGCTTTCATGAATTTAAGAATAGCTGAAATAAATATTGAAGTGTAAATCCAATCCAATCCGGTATTGTTACATGATTTCTAATTTGCAGTAGTCATATGCTGGTCTCAGAGAGTTAAATGCTAAGCAAAAGTACTCTGAGATGATATTAAGATCAAATGGCCACATAGCCAGGATGTGCATTTTGAATAACATTTCCTCAATGATGAGAAAAGAAATGTTGGGTGCAGTGACTTTTAAACAATGGCCGAATAAGGTTACAATAAAATAAATCAGAGAAGTGAGATGGTTTAATGGCTTTTTAATGAGCCTAATGTTTTCCGTTTTAATGAGCCCTCTTACATCAGCTTTAATTATTTTATGAGAATGAGAAATGATTGAGAAATGGCTTGCATTAATTCAATTTTCTGTTCAGTCTTCCCACAAGCCATTATGGCATAGTGGCTAATGGGAGTCAACTTGGATAAGTGGGAACTTGGATAATAGGACAAGTCTCGGCTAAATTTAGTTAGACACTTGATATGTTAACTGGTGATAAGGTTATATTTCCTCATTTTGCAAAGAGTGCACACCAAATGCCCACAAAGTATTTTAACACTATAGCACAAGCAAAAATTAATTAGGGCAGTTTAAATGAAGTATAATTTGTCCTAATTAATTCAACAAAATTGTGTTAAAAATCTCCTAGCTTTTTATTAGTGACCTGTTGAGATTAAAAATGTACAAAAATAACTGAATTTTGAAATACAAATCTTTGATATAATCTGTGCTTAAAACCATGTTAAGCTTTTATAATATAATACATATAAGGACACAATTTTCCTACTACCTAAAAGTAATATTAAACAAATTCTTTAGCTATGAACCAAATAAGGCATGTCATATCCCAAATCTATGTCAAACTGTCACAAGAAACAGGTGATATTAAACAAAATATAAAATAAAGTAAAAAAATGATGTTGTTCTCTGACATATTAATCAATGTATTTTACAGTGAGTAACAAAAAACCAACTCTTAACTAAGGCTAAAACAAAACAAAACAAAACAAAACAAAACAAAACAAAACTGCGTGGCTCATTAAATTGACAGAAATTCAAGAATTAGGCCAGAAAGCATGAGTAGGAACAAAGTGGTTACACAGCAAATACAATCCATGTACAATTCATATATGATCCATATCGACCCAATGAGGACATCCCAAGCAATAGAAGTGTGAACTCCAGCAAGTTTCCAAAAGTACTGGGTGCCAGGCATGGCTGCTAGAACCAAAAATAAGGCCAGTCCAGAAACTGGATATGCTGGTCTTACTGCTATTCTCACAGCTTGAATAAATCCTCTGCTTGACTATTGCAATGCAAAATCTTTACCAGGTGTAAAATTGGCCAAAATTCATTCTGAAGCCTACTTCCTAGCTGCAAAAGAACCACAAAAGTGAGTATGTAACATTTTAGTCCGTTTCATGGGAGGTTGATTCTCCTCCCAACAAAAATTCTCAAAGAGAGAATACCCGAAAGGTAGCCAAAGAGGTTTCGCAGTTTGGAAAAAAAAGTAGAGCTCACTATAAATTATATATAAAATTAAAGAGCGATATAAACAGTAAAGATTAATAGTTAATAATTTTAAGAAGCAAGCCAGCAGCAGTTGTAGTTCACTCCAGGGAAATGCAACTTTATCAATTCAATTCAAATGGAGTATATGAAAACCTCTATGTGATAGGTGCCATATTTAGTCCTCTATAGGAATATACAATGGAGGGGAAAGAGAGAAGGACTAAGCACCTAACATTTTCTAAAGTCACCAAGGTGATAAATATTTAGCTAATCTTTTTTCAATAGGACCTGGCCTTCAAGGATTTAAGTATCTTGTATGGAGAAAAGAGAAGCAAGCTAATAAAGAATAAACTATGTATGTAATATGTTCTAAACTCTCCTAAACATTAAAAAAAGAAAGCAAGACAGAAATGAAAAAGAGGAAAGACTGTATCTAAGGCATGAGATATTATATTCATCGGGAGACACATTAAAAAAGTTTCCTCAGGCAAATAGTAAAATGTGACAGAAAATAAAGATTTTAATATTATAGCAATATAGAAAAGTTTACTTCTTTTAAGATGTTTAAAAATATTGATTACATGACTGTTTATAATAAAAAAAACACTTCCTCTAGAAAGGGCACTTTGTCATGATTTTATTTTTTCCAAATGTTCCTATGTATACATACCTATCTTTATACATGTATAATAATGCTTATCCTAGTCTAGTAGGATACACAGCCCTTGAACAACACAGGTTTGAATTGTATGGCTCCACTCATATGTAAATCTTTTACAACACAGTACTGTAAAATGTATTTTCTCTTCCTTACAATTTTCTTAATAACATTTTATTTTCTCTAGCTTACTATATAGTTTTAAAAATATAGCATAAAATACATAGGACACACATAATATGTGCTAACTGACTGTTACTGGTAAGGCTTCAGGTCAATAGTAGGCTATTAGTGGTTAAGTTTTGGGGGAGTTAAAAGTTCTATGCAGAATTTTGACTGAGTCGGGGGTCAGTACCCCTAACCCCTGTGTTGTTCAAGGGTCAACTGTATGTGGAATTGCAGCAACATAAGAGAGGAAAAAGGAAGAAGAAAAAAAGTAAGGGAGGAGAAAAACTCCAACAACATATTAAGACAGAATATCTAAATATATCACTAATTTAGGAAACTGCAAGGACAAAAGAAGATAGTAGAGGATATACTGCACTGTCTCCAGGTGAAGAACAAGTAAATCACCCCAGAATTCACCAAATGAGACATTCCTTTCCATTCATCTCAAAAACATTCACAAATCTTCATTATGAGTTTTGATAGTCAACTCCTCAGTCGCATCACAAAATCCGCCTCCTATAACATCAAGGAAATTGACCCAAAAGTATTGTAAGCTACCACTTTTTCTCTAAACCTCTAAGAGTTCCTTTCTATATTCAGTCCTATTTATCCAATTTGTATTTTTAATCCAATTCCCTCCTGTTTTCCCTAGGATTTATTATTCTGTGCCTTCTTCCAATGCTTCCTCCCTTTTGTCTATAAACAAACTTCAGAGCTCACATTCTCCACTCCCCTTCCACACTTCACTACCTCCAGTTGATACAAAATCTTTTTCCTGCCCAAGCCATTTAAAACTCTTGAAAGAATCTTTTTAACCACTTCTATTCCTCACTGCTTTCTCCTGTTTTCTTGAAATCTGACTTCTGCTACCAAAAGATTTTTCAAGTATTTTCACTAAATGCTCTAATGAGCTCCCAAATGTCAAGTTTAGTAGCAACTGTTTACTATTCCTCTGATTGGGGTTACTTGCTAAATTTTGGAATTGCCAATCACTCCCTTTTCCCTGAAATTCTCTAGCTGCTTGGTTACTTTACTATGATGTTGAATTGTTATGGATTTCCTAATACAGACCCCTATCTCTTTTATCTCTTCCCTGGATCCTCTTCACTTCCCTTTCCTGTACAACGTGACTTTTAAAAAATTTGTACTCATGATTTTGTATTCCACATTATGCTTCTGACTAAAGATTCTCTTCCTGAATGATCCCGTATGATTCCATAGGTTCAACTATGTCCTTTATGCTGATAATGCCTTACTTATTAGCTTTAGTCCCAACCTTTCCCTTGAACTTCTTACATATATTTAATAACTATTACACATCTGTTTTTGATTGTTACAGAGCTAACTCATTACCAAAGAGTCAAAAACAGAACTCCCCACCTCCCTGCTACATCTTGCCCCCTCTTGTATGCATGTTTGCATTTGTGCCACCAATAAATATCCCGTCATAAGCAATTTGTCTTTGTCCCTACATTCAGTTCAGTCACCAGGGCCTATTGAGTTACCTGCTACGTACTTTCAAATCTATATTCTCTTCCCCATCCCCACTTGCTGTGTTTTAACTCACTCCTTTATTACTTGTTCCTTGTTCTATAAAAAGACTTCTAAAAGTAACATCATACAGTTTCATCTACAGTTAGGTTTATCACTGTGTACAGACAATAAAACATGGGACATATTAAGCGTAAAATATAAATTGTTTTATTGTGTAAAGATTGTTTTATATAAGCTTCATTTTTATAAATTTCTGATCTTATATTCATATACTAAAAACTGCTAGCATTTATTTTAAAAATCTGCTCAAGTTATGAAGAAGCCTTTCAAATAGCATTTCGAAAATTGACATTAGTGAACATTAGTGTTCTGAAATATTTTAATGTTTCCCCCCAAATTTCCAAGATTAAATATGCTTGAGAAATGTTCAGTTAAATAAATTAGATATTTCTATATTATAGGACTTATCAAAGCTTTTATTACGTTAACATGTGCCAAGAATTTTAAGAGGAATGTATCATCCTCAGTATTCCATAAGCATTTGTGACTGCAGAACCCCTCTATTATAGCGTAGCTATTAGCATACTTAGAATAATCTTTTTTTAATTTTTTTTAACGTTTATTTAGTTTTGAGACAGAGAGAGACAGAGCATGAACGGGGGGAGGGTCAGAGAGAGAGGGAGACACAGAATCCAAAGCAGGCTCCAGGCTCTGAGCTGTCAGCACAGAGCCCGAGGCGGGGCTCGAACTCACAGACCGCGAGATCATGACCTGAGCCGAAGTCGGACACAACCGACTGAGCCACCCAGGCGCCCCAAGCATACTTAGAATAATCTTAATAACATTACTTGAAAATACCATTTCAAACTATTTACAGAAACAATGAACTACACTTAGGTATAAATAATGTGATATTTTTAGGTGACATGAAATAAACTGTTTTCATATTATTAGTTAATTTGCTGACGATTACTTTCTAGTCATTTCTGAATATATTGATTTCTGAAAAGCAAATTAAGACACTTGGAGTACGGAGAAAAGATGAGTTTGAAATCATTTCGTGTGTTAAGTGTGATTCCCAATGGAGTCTATTTAAATCCTTCTGAGATACTCATCCTTAATATCGCTAAGAAATACAGGATTAGGCTGGAATAAATTAGTGAGGTGATTAATTAAACTAGAAATATTTATCATTATTAAAAAGTGATATCTCAGGAAATCTAAATCTATCTTTTCAAATTCATGCTTAACCTGGACTCAATTTAATAGACTCACTTTAGTATACTGACCTACAGCTCCAGTGTATAACGTAGACACTATGGTTAGCACAAGAATGTGATGGATTTTAGAGGAATGCAAGTGTGGACTTCTGAATTCATGTTTAATCTTACTTCACCTTGAATCTTACAGAAACAAAATGATTATCTGGAACCTCTATGAATCTTGGAATGAAATAGAAAATTCTCACATAATTGAATCTGGTTTGCATAATTTTGTAGCATACATGTATACATTCATGCATACTAAGTGATCTTCTGAATATATGTTTCTATCATTTTGATGGAGAAGGAGAGTAGTGATCTAGACGACTACCTACACATTATTTCTCTGTGCTCAGATGTTTCATTTTAAGTATGAAGAATTACTTTTGTTCTTGTGGGATAAAAGTTCATCTCACAATCACATGTCAAAAAGTGCAGCATTAGGCATACTTCAGGGAGAAAATTCATTAAAAATCACCCAAGTTGACTACCTACTGGACCAAAGAGCCCTGGAGGGATGAAGGCTGTGGAGATCACTCCTAATGAGTAGAAGGAAGCAAAATGGAGAGATCCATTGTGGCCCTCAGATGAATTCATACCTATGTCCTAAAAAAGCAAATTAGAGGCCAGTCCACCTTAGCTAAAGAAGTAGGAATTTCCAAGAGAAAATTGACCACATAACAGTCAATTAAGTGGATGTATTTTCCTCTCCTTCCTCATCTTACCAGCACATTGCTATAGGAGAAAGAGGGATCAAGTTTCAGAGACAAAAAATGCCTCGCTCTCTCCCTACCTTCTAACACCTGCAGTAGGCAGGCCCCCAGCTCAAGTCTACATGGGGAGAAGATGATAATCAAGATGAAAGAAAGCTTTTATAATGATTGAAGTGGACTTTAATCAGTGATTGAAAATTACTTACCAGAGATGTGAATAAAACCATTTTGATAGACCACAGTTGAAAGAAGTGATTGTAGAAAAACACACTCTTTGTGTTTACACCCCCAGTGAGTTGAGATTACTCAATAAACCAGTTTTACTGTGATTTTCATATTACATGGTCCCTAAACACAAGTCAATTCCTTCTGGGGCTTAACGAGAGAAAGAACAATCTGTCGCATCTCTGGGACAAAAATTGTGTCAGACTTGCTGAGAGAAAATATGCCCATCTACAACACAAATTCATCCTAAGGAATTTTCAAAAGCAATTTTGACTCTCGGTAATTTTTTTCCTGCATGCTTTACCATACAAGCCATTTGTAAAATTCAACTTCTCTATGTAGTGCAACCAGCAAGTGGGCTGGTTTCATCATTGTTTTATTCATGAGGACATAGGCTGACTAACCTAGAATTTCAGGCTATTGTAGATGACCAATAATCACAATTTGCCTGCAGCTGAAGAGTTTCCAGGATGTGGGACTTTCAGTACTTAAATTAGGAAAGTCCTGGACAAATCAAAAAGAACTGGTCACCCATCTAGTTCTACTTATTCTTCAAGGAGTAACCAAAGTGTCATTTCTTTCATTGCATCCTCTTCTCTATGTCTCAGAGTGCAGAAACATTTAGCAGCTTGATGTATTATTAAGAGATTTATTTTTTTAACTTTTTTATTTATTTTTGAGAGACAGAGAGAGAGAGAGAAAGGCAGAAAGAGGGGGAGACACAGAATCTGAAGCAGTCTTCAGGCTCTGAGCTGTCAGCACAGAGCCTCGACGTGGGACTTGAACTTGTGAACTGCAGGTCATGACCTGTTCCTAAGTCCGACGCTTAACTGACTGATCCACCCAGGTGCCCCACAGCTTTATGTATTATTAAAAGTAGAAAAGGGATGCTTGGGTGGCTCAGTCGGTTGAGCATCACTTCATCTTAGGTCATGATCTTGCTGTTAGAGACTTCCAGCCTCACAGTGGGCTCCCTGCTGTCAGCCTGTCATCATAGAGCCTGCTTCAGATCCTCTGTCCCCTTCTCTCCCTGACCTCCCCCGTTTGTGTGCATGCTCTCCCAAAAAATAAATAAAACATTTTTTTAAAAAAGGTAAAAAAAAAAGTAACAGCTTAATTTTTCCTATATTTAAGTGTATTGGTTTCTTATTGTTAATGTAACAAATTAACACATGTTTATTGGCTTAAAACAACACAAATTTGTTACATTACTACTTTAAAGTCAGAAATCTAAAATGTATCTCGCTTTGCTAAAATTCAAGTGTTGCCAGAACTGTTGCTAATCCAGGATGTTCTAGAGAAGAATCCATTTCTTTGCCTTTTCCAGCATCCAGAAACTGCCGCATTCCCTGACTAATGGCTCTACCTGGCTCCAACTTCTGCTTCCATCATCACAACTCCTCTGACTCTGACTCTCTTCTCTTCACTTTACATGGACACTTTTGATTACACAGGACCAACCTGGATAAACCAGGATAATCTCTCTCATCAAGATCCTCCCTTAATTAGATCTGTAAAATCTCACATAACATGTACAGTAACATTTTCAGGTTCCAAAGTTATGATATATTTGGGGGCCATCATTTCCCCTATAACATTAGACATTAAGGAAGTGCTTTCAAAATTATTAATTTAATGCACAAAAAAATTGAAGCCACACAAGTCTCCAACAATCCCAAATTTCTACAGGACTATATGAGTTTAACACACTAAAAAACATTACATTTTCTATGACTTTTGGGATCAATTCGATTTGGCCTATTTTTTGTTATGTATCTTTACTTTTTGTTAGATGTCTATTCCTTCACCTTATAATGAGTCAGAAAAAATACTGTCCTTGATTCTCAAAATTTCAAAAGAATCAAGTTTATAACACCTTAGCATTTTACTTGCTTGAGACATAGAACTTCTAAAAAACTTTCCCACAAAATGTTCACAGCTGGTACCAGCTTAAAACAAAGACTATCAGGGCACCTAGGTGACTCAGTTGGTTAAGTGTCAGACTCTTGGTTTCAGCTCAGGTCATGATCACATGGTTCGTGAAGCCCTGTGTCAGGCTCTGTGCTGACAGTGTAAAGGCTGCTTGGGATTCTCTCTCTCTCTTCCTCTTTCTCTCTCCTTCCCCCATCCTTACTCTATCTCCCTCTCAAAATAAATAAAGTTAAAAAAAAGAGAGAGAGAGAGAATCTCTTTTGATTCAATGTTTCCGTGGTGAATATTTTCAAGCTTTAATCCTACCTATTTGACAAATTCTGGTTATTTGTTAAAAACATGATATCTTTTGGGAAACCTGGATGGCCCAGTCGATTAAGTGTCTAATTTTGGCTCAGGTCATGATCTCACAGTTCATGAGTTCAAGCCCCTGGTCAGGCTCTGTGCTCAGAGCCTGGACCCTGCTTTAGAGTCTGTGTCTCCCTCTCTCTCTGCACCTCCCTCATTTGCATTCTCTCTTTCTCTCAAAAGTAAAGATGAAAAAAACTTTTTTTTTTTTAAACATGGTATCTTTTTACAGAGACACAGTATCCCTAGTAAATTAAAGATGTTCTTCTTCCTTCTTAACAGCAAATGATAATTAGTCAAATTTAACATCTTGTTCTTCTAACTCACTTTCACATTTAGAATTGGGTAGGTAAAAAATGGCTATCCTAGAGCAGAGTTCATTATTACAGTAAATACTCTTAAAATCCTGTACAAATTCCAAGGCCCTTATTCCAAGGACAAGAAATTGTTATGTCTCTTCTTTCCCCTTCGTTCATTCATTTATTCACTAAATAAACAATTACCGATCTCTTACTATATGCTCGATGTCTCAAACAAATATAAAAACCTCTTAAGGCAGAAATGAGTAATGATTAAAGCACGGGCTTTGAAAATAGGTTTGTTTTCAAATTCTTGATAAATTGAGCAAGTAGACGCTTACTTTTAGTCTGACCCTCCTAATTGATACAATTGTCGTGAGGTCTCAATTAGCTAATACGTTGAAAAAACTTATCATAGGGAATAAGATATCACTTAACTCTCTGCAGAAACTAACACAGTACTAAGCAAATAATTCATAAACCGAAGTCTTTATTGTCTTATTAAATCATACCATATTGCCATTATATCTGCCATAAAGGATCCTAATGCAACTAGGTTTTTTATTCAGATTTTAATATAAATCCCTCAACAATGTATTAACTACTGAAAGTAATTTATAAACTGAGACAATATGGCTTGTTAGAGATATGACTTCTTACATTTTAATGTTATAAAATATCTCAATATTTTATTTAGTTAATAAAATCTGGGTATAGATTTCAAGCTTCTTTGTTGAATTTGCAGAAGCTGCCATATTCAGCACTTCTTAGAGCATCTATGAGTTTATCAGAATCTTCTTAGTGAAAAAATAAAGCAAAGCTTACTTCTTTTGGGGTTTTAGAGGCAGGGAGAAAACTAAGATATATCTCATAATTTTAGATAAAACCGAACACTTGTTTAAGAATGAAAAATAGATCTCTACAACAGGCAAAAACTAAGCTCCAAGGACATTAAAACAGGAAGACCAGCTGAAGTAACCAGAAGTGTGGGCCTAATATAGCCACAGAGAAGGTGAACCATCTTATGGGAGGATGAACAAAAACTTGGATAGAATCAGAGAAAGAGGCAATGAAGAATGACTTTTGATATGCTTGTTTCTGTTGGTTAGTTAATTGGCTTGATCGTGTTTAAGTATGTGATTCTAAGGCTCAGGGTTTGAGAATATCATCAGAACTACAGAATTTACGATTCTCTTTTTGTCCCCAGTCAAGTCAATATATATAATGTCTCATGAAGGTGCATACCTACATGCTTGGCTTGGTCTTCTGGCTGGCATTGCTGCTTGGGGGAAATGGTGTTCTGGAAGGAGGCAAAAGCGCAAGGGCTCCTGGTGCCAGATTTGAGCACTTAGAACAGCTACCCTTATTCTGCACTAGAGTGCTACACCCAACCAGAAGAGAAATACCCCACGTAGTCAACAGATTTATTAAGTAATTTTAGATAATTCTGCAATTTGGTGTTTGTTATTAAAAGTCACAGCAACCAATGAGACTCTTTGGAATAGTTCTATGCTATTCTATAAACTGGACAGAAGATATGAATTCTGTAAAATCATTTCTGGCATACTATTTTAAGCTAACGTGGCATTTTTTTGAGAAATCTGGTAAGTCTAATAATCAACAAATCAAGTTACATAAAGTAATGGAAGACCGCTATATATAGAATGCACATGGCTGAGTCACAACTACCAGAATGAAGTATATATTGTGAAATACTTATAACAGGTTTAATTCCTAGATATAAAACGTGTCAAGTCAGTAAGACACATAGAAAAATGGAAGAGGTGAAGAGGAGGAGGCCACAGAGGGCCATGTTCTAAAGACATGTTCTTAAAGACATCCAGCTGACATTCAATGGAAAGGAGCAGAGTGTCTGTCCAAAGCTGATGACATAGGCACTTAGCCTGTCTCCTGGCAATAAAGCCCTGTCTTAATATTAGTGACGTTATCATGAGAAAAGCCATATGTTAACAAAATAAACTAATTTGACCTAAGATGATATCACAAGGGGATGGATTAGGGCTGCAAATAAAAGAATCCCAAAACTTTTTGAAAACTCAAGCTTTGTTACTTTTCCAGCTGATACTGTCATCTGCCTAGAGGTTTATAAACCCATTTACTACACGTGTGGCTGTATGGCTCCACAAGAAGAAAGTCTAGAGTTAAAAAGTGGTGGGATTAATGTTCTAGGAATGGTGATTTCTGTGACATAGAATTCCTTACCAGACACTCTGGAAATTACTGTTTACTTTGCTTGCCTAATGGTGTCACTGAGAAATATCAAGCGCTAATCCTCAAAACAGAAATTAGAATCAATGCCCAACACATTGAAGTGAAATGATCATTCTTGAAATACCCAGAAAGGGAAGTATCTTAATAGTCCATTTCTTCCAAATGTTCCAATACTGATATTTTGCCTGATCCCGTAAGTCTGCAATAAAGGCATACATATATAGTTGAACAAGAATATACAACTATTTGTACTCTCCTAATGCAGTTTGCCATAATCTTCTGGTTGACACTGTATCAGGGATGCTCATAATAAAGAGCAAACAAGTAACTACTTCAAGTCCAAAATTAAATATGAGCAATCAATTTCTCTGAGAAAGGGTGAATTTTTATAATTTGTTTTTGCCTTATCCTTGCTCAAATAAATTTTCATGTGAAGTTTATAGAGAATCTTTTGTGGCGATAGTCAGGTATTACAACAACACATTCCTCTCCTTTAATGGTACATACACATATGGGTAAAATGACAAGTGCTCAGATTGACTCAGTTAATGGTTTGTGCCCTTAAAATTTGTGAAACATAATCACTCCATTCATCATTTGCAAAAATGAAATTTTTATCTTCTATAGCAGGAAATTAGGTGGCTGAAGGCTAGAAGTACAAATCCATCTTCTACTAATAAGGTATTAAGAAGCACAAGCAAACAGTACACTAGCTTCTCCTAAACTACAAACACAAAGAAGTGGTAAGCCACATGAAATATTCACCATCAGGACTTTCGAGGTAGGCAGATTCACAACAACAGCACACAAGCTTTGTCAGGAATCGTTGAGAGATTGAAAGCATACTTAAAGGATTTATTAAAGCAATAGAAGCAACCTCAACTCTAGTTACCATGATTGCAGGGATTTTTATGGCCATGTATTTAATCTTCCTGTGCTGTAACAGATAAGTTATGCTTTCAACTGATTTGTGTACAAAGAGTTTTCTCAATCTTTTCTAGTACTATATAGTACTGAGGTGTCGCTTTTTGACTTGCTAAGCGAAGCATTAATAGGACTCTCAGCAGCAAGATAGAATAGGCAATAAATATAAAGGTTTAATGTTACAATGATTTATGCTGTAGGGAATATTGGCTTAGATTATAAGGTATGATTATCTTTTATAATAAGAAATTATGAGAGAAATAGAATGTCGGCAAAAGTACTTTCTAATGCTCTCTTATCGGTGAGATCTTTTTACATGAATATATTGGAGGTATAATCTCGATTTGCTGAATAGTAAAGGTGATTTAAATAGATGCTCAATAAAATACTGCTGTTCCTAGAGAGGGTTTTTTTACGGATTGACATTGGTCTTTTAGTATTCGACCATCTCATTCAGCTATAGTATTTCATTGGAAAAATAATTTGTTTGGTGAGTGTTTTATGAGTGGATTAAAACAGCAGACAATTATTGTAGTAATGGAAACCAGAATAAAAGACCATTATACCACTCACCCCTTATAAACACCAGATGGTAATAGGTTTATGTATAAAGTAACATGAGTTCCTAGCATTTTAGGAATGCTACTATCTTTTGCACACTGATTAATTATCTTTTCCTGCCAACTAAATTACCCCCAAATTTTGTGACTTTAAACAACATTTTTAATCTCACAGTTTCTGTACATCAGGATCCAAGTACAACTTAGTCAGGTGTCTGTGACTCAACATTTCTCAATGAAGGTTTGGAGTCAAGCTGTAGGCCATGCCTTTGCACTTCTGTGAAGGCTCAAGTGCAATGCAAGATTTGTGTCCAAACTCACTTGTGTGATTGTTGGAAGGCTTTATTTAGTGCTTCACAAGATTTTAACCGCGGTCCTTATTTCCTCATAATGTGTCGAAGCTCAGGGCCTTAGTTCCTCATTAAATGTTTTGGACTGCTCGACAGGGCATCATTTACCCTCAATATATTCAAATTATTGAGCATGTAATAAATGGACTATGAAGTCTTCTAAGAGTCTGCCTTACCCAACTATTCATTCAAAATTATTTGAAATAGTACGCAAAAGCCCGTATTGGAAAGATTTGAGATTTGAGCCTAGTATCTTCAAAACATTTTTTTAATGTGTGTTAGGTAGATATAATTAAATTGCTCTGGATATTCAATTATTTATAATGCCAAACATACGGATCCATTGTCACCATAAGCATTTAGCCTTGCAACCACCTGATCCCATTTGGGGTTTGAAAATACGTTCAGCACAGTTATACTTTAGATATGACATTCAAAACTATAATTGCATCGAAGGATGAAGGTTCCTATTAAAAAGTCCTAAAGTTTAAATTTTAGAGAAATACTCCAAAAGGTATGTAATACAAGTGAAGGTCAAGAGTGGGTGTTTATGGATGTAAGTATTCAATAAATGTGGTATTCTTTCTCTTCTGGAAGGAATGTATGACAAAGGAGGGTTATGACTTCTAATACAACATTAAACAAAGTAAGGAGAAAACTTTAAGATGGGAAAACCAGTTCTTAGATTTGTCTCTCAAATTTCTGCACAAATATCCCACAATAACACAGATCCTTAACTAGGAAGCATTTCTTGTTTGAATTTATATCTACTGCATTCTTCTTTGAGCTATCACTAACATATACATCAACTATTAACAGTAACTATCATATTAATTTAAGAAATTAAATGGTAAGCTAGATAATTTCTTTGTTTTTTAGATCACTAATGTAAAGGATATTGTGTTTTTCTAGTCAGTTTTTCTAGTATAGTTCCCTTCAGTGCAACCTAGAGATAGATAAGAATGTAGACTCTTTCCTGTTAGAAATAAACAAAATACTACATAGTAACATATTTCATTACAGAGAATCCTTTCTTTGTCTCAACTTGCTATGAAGTTAATGCATTTTTCTGAATGCATACACACCTAGATACATAGATATAGATATCTCTAACAGCACAGGCCTCTACCATCATTACATATAAAATGGCAAAACTGCACTGAAAAACAAATGATACAGGTTTTGCATGTACATCTTTTTAGATAACTGAACTTTCCCATCTTGTACTTGAAGCCATATGTTAATAAGCTTTACATGAAAGCAGAAATCCTGTACCTAAAAGAGAAACAGCCACATAAAAACATGTTTTTGTGCTAAATGAATAATAAATTATAGGTTATGTGTTTCTTTAATTTTAGAAGATGCATAATTTAGGATGATAAATAATTAACATATCAAAGCATTCTAATTTAACTGATGCACAAGAACAGCTAAGACATGAAGTATCCTGTTTGTGCTTAAAATACATCTTCATAGTAGAGAAATATAGCAGCTTTTTATTACTAACAATTATGATTTCCAAAGGGTAATTTCAGCTTATCACTTTAAAATATTAGGAAATGTAAAAAAGTTCCATTTCTTATATGGGATATGTAAGTACAAAATGGTGGAAGGCAGAAAGAAAGGTGTAATTAGAACTGTGTTATTAAAATCTAACATCTAACTTGGCTTATTTTGTTGAAGTATGATTTTTGAATGGCATTTTCATTTTCATTTCTATACATGTTCCTCCTCCACTCTAAGTCTACTCTGTAACCACGAAAAAAAAATCCTTATTTTGTACTCATCAACTTTAGTAGATATTAAAACAGTGCTCTATAAATCTAGTGTGTACTGAGAATAATATAGGTGTTTATATTTAAACTGGTGACTATCTAAAGAAAGCTTTCTGGTTTTTTGGTTGTTTGTTTGCTTTTTACCTGAGGTTAAAGTTCAACTAGTTAGAAACCAATGAGGATCTTGGACCACTTATTTTCCATGTGCAAATTAACACTGATACACCTTGTGTCCTTGAAAACAAACAACCAAATAAACAAAAAACCTCTCTATTGTTCTGAAACACAAATTGCTGTCATTATCACTTCATATTGTTTTTGTTTGTTTTAATTAAAGCAATCATTATGAAATAGTTTCTTTTACTACTACTGAAACACTAGATGCTCTACATACTTCAAACAAACAAACAAACAAACAAACAAACAAAAGAATGGTAAATGATAATTAGTTCATTTCAAGGAAACCTTACTGGAAAAAACCATGTGCATCACAGTGTGAATAAGAGTCAGAAGCAGAATAAGACAGAAGTCAAAAAACACCCCGTATGTGTAAAAACACTCTGTCTTTTGAGTGTAAAAGAAGAAATTGGAGGACTGCTTTTCCTAGAACATTTGTCATATCAGCGAAAATACAAGACTGTCTAGAAATGTACCAGGAGCTAGCTCCCAATAAGCATAACAGGTCTTGTAGTAAGTACATGTTGGCTTAGACAGGAAACATCAGGAATACAGACCAGACCTAGGATGTGAAATTTAATTTATTGCCAAACAACATCTAGAAAGAATGACACTGAAAGCCAAGGAATTTCAAAATAAACTCTACTTTTAAAATAAAGACATTGGTCCTTTTCACATTTTAATGCCCTTTTAAGTTCAGGGGTCTTAATGAAATGGAAGAAAACTAGGTAATGTGAATATAATGTGAATACTTTCAATATATTCATATAGAATGAGTCAATCTTAAAATTGTCATTCTTCCCTTTCAGAAAGTCAAGTAGGCATTCAGGGACAACTAGGGCAACAGAGATATACACTCTCTGATCACAATAAATTAGAACTAGAAATCAATAAAAAATTTTAGGAACTTAAAAACAGACACATAGATCAATGGAATAGAACAGAAAACCCAGAAATAAAACTACAGTTACATGGTCAATTTTTGACAAAGGAGGAATGAATATATAATGGGAAAAAGAGAGTTTCCTCAACAAGTGGTACTGGAAAAACTGGACAGCCACACACAAAAGAATGAAACCAGACCACTTTATTTCACCATACACAAAAATAAATTAAAAATGGATTAAAGATCTAGATATAAGACCTGAAACCATAAAAGTCCTTAAAGATAGCATAGGCATTAATCTCTCTTACATTGGCTGTAGCAACATTTTTCCAGATGTCTCCTGAGGCAAGGTAAATAAAAGGAAAAATAAACTACTGGGACTATATCAAAATAAAAAGGCTTCTGCACAGTGAAGGAAATAATCAACAAAACTAAAAGGCAACCTACAGAAAGGGAGAAGATATTTGCAAATGACATAGCCAATAAAGGATTAGTATCCAAAATGTATAAAGAACTTATAAAACTCAATACCCAAAAAACAAGTGATCCAATAAAAATGGGCAGAAGACATGAACAGACATTTCTCCAATGAAGACATCCGGATGGCCAACAGAACACATGAAAAGATACTCAACATTACTCATCATCAAGGAAACGCAAATCAAAACCACAATATCACCTAACATCTGTTCAAATAACTAACATCAGAAACACAAGAAACAAGTGTTGGCAAGAATATGGAAAAAAAAGGAACTCTTGTGCACTGTTGGTGGGACTGCAAACTGGTGCAGCCACCATGGAAGACAGTATGGAGATTCCTCAAAAAATTAAAAATAGAAATTCCCTATAATCCAGTAATCGCACTACTGGGTATTTACCAAAGCAATACAAAAACACTAAATCAAAGGGATACATGCACCTGTATATTTATAGCAGCATTACTTACAATAGTCAAACTATGGAAGAAAACCAAGTGTGCATCAAAAAATGAATAAAAAAAATAATACATTATGTATACATATATATGTGTATATTGGATATGTGTACACACACACATACAAGAAATTTCTCATTCATAAAAAATGAATGAAATATTGCCACTTACAACAGCATGGATGGAGCTAGAGAGTATAACGCTAAGCAAAATAAATCAGTCAGAAAAAGAAAAATACTGTATGGTTTCACTCATATGCTGAATTTAATAAACAAAACAAATGAGCAAAGGAATACAGAGAGAGAGAGAGAGAGAGAGAGAAACCAAGAAATAGGCAATAAACTAATAGTTGCCAGAAGAGGGGCGGGTGGGGGATGGGAGAAATAGTGGATGAGGATTAAAGAATATACTTATGATGCTGAAATAAAATAAAATGATAAAAAATTAAAAAAAGAACAAAACAAAAACAGCCTTTAATTTTTGAGCAGTTTTATGTTATAAACAAAACTCAGCATAAAGTATAGAGTTCCCATATGCTTTCCACCAAACACATTCACAAGTCACCCTGCCACACCCCCCCTTCACCCCTGTTTCACCTGAGTGGTTCATTCATTACAATCAGTGGACCTACAATGGCAAAAAAGTATCATCCAAAGTCTACATTTTTCATTGGGTACTCTTGGTGTTGTACATTATATTGGTTTGGAAATATGTATAATTTCAGGTACCCACCATTACAGTATCATACAGAATGGCTTCACTGCCCTAAAACTTCCGTGTCCTCTACTTATTCATCCCTACTTCCCTCTCAACACCTGGAACTACTTATCTTTTTCACTGTCTCCATAGTTTCGTCTTTTCCAGATCATCATATAATTGGAATCATACAGTATGTAGCCTTCTCATATTAGCATCTTTCACTAATATGAATTTAAGCTTCCTGCATGTGTTTTCATGGTTCAGTAGCTCATTCCTTTTTAAGTGCTGAATAATATTCTATCATCTATGTGTATTCCGGTTCATATATCCATTCACCTACTGAAGGACATCTTGCTTGCTCCCACGTTTTGACAATTATGTATAAAATAGCTATAAGCATCTGTGTGCAGTATTTGTGTGGATGTAAGATTTCAGTTCACTACAGGAAGTAACAAGAAGCAAAACTGTTGGATCATGTGGTAAGAATATAGTTAGTTTTGCAAGAAATTGCCAGTGTCTTCTAAAGTGGTGGTATCATTTTGCTTTCCCACCAACAGTGAATGACAGTTCCTGTTGCTGCACATCCTTGCCAGCATTTGGTGGCAGTGTTTTGTCAGTGTTTTGAATTTTCACCATCTAATAGGTATGTGGTGGTCTCCCGTTATTTTACTTTGCAAATCCCTGATGACATATGAAGTTGAATGTCTTTTCAGGTATTTACTGCCATCGATATTTTCTTTGGAGAGGTGTATCTTCAGGTCTTTGCCCATTTTTTAACTGTTTCCCCCCTCCCTCTATTGAGTTTTAAGAGTTGTTTGCATATTTTAAATAACAGTCCTATATCATAAGTGTCTTTTGCAAATATTTTTTCCCAGTCTATAATTTGTCTTCTCATTCTCTTGACAGTGTCATTCCCAGGGATGAAGTTCTACTTTTAATTCAGTACAGCTTATCAATTATTTATTTCATGGACTGTGCCTTTGGTGTTGTATCTAAAAAGTCATCACTATACCAAAAGTCATGTACATTTTTATCTGTATTATGTTGAAAGAGTTTTATACTTTTGTATTTTACATTTAAGCCCATGATGCATACTGTGTAAACTTTTGTAAGGATATAAAATCTGTGTATAGATTTATTTGCATGTGGATGTTCAATTAGCTGTTTAAACACCATTTGTTGAACAAACTATTTTTCTCCATGTATTGCCTTTACTCCTTTGATGAAGTTCATTTGACTATATGTGCATTGGTCTATTTTGGGCTCTCTGTTCTGTTCAAATGATCCAATTGTCTATTTCTTCACCAACACTAAACTATCTGATTACTCCAGCTTTAGAGTAGGTCTCGAGGTCAGATATGTTACTCCTCCAAATTTGTTCTTCAATATTTTCTAGGCTATTCTGGTGCTTTTGTGTCTCCACATAAACTGCAGAGTCAGTTTGTTGATATTCATAGAATAAATTTCTGGGACTACAGTGAATCTATAAATTATGTTAGAAAAAAATATTTGACAATATTGTGTTTTCCTATATGTGAACACAAAATAGCTCTCCATTTATTTAATTTTCCTTTGATTTCTTTCATCAGACTTTTGTAGTTTTGCTCTTATATATCATGTGCATTTTTAATTTATACCTAGGTATTTTATTTTGGAGGGGAGTCTAATATAAATGGTATTGCATTTTTGTATTTCAAATTCCATTTGTTCATTGATGGTGTACATAGAAGTCACAACTTTCGGAGATCAAATTTGTATCCTAACCCTTCCTATAATTATTTCTTAGTACCAGGATTTTTTTTAAACAAATACTTTCATATTTTCTACATACACAATTACATCGTCTTCAAAGACAGTTTTATTTATCCCTTCCCAAAATATAATTTTACTTCCTTTTCTTCTCTTACTGCATTAACTAGCATTTCCAGTATGATACTGAAATGGAGTTATGAAAGAGGACACTCGTGTCGTGTTCCTGATCCTGCATAAATAGAAAAAAGTGCTGTGGGCATTAATAAGTATGTGTTTAAAAGGTTTAAAGAGGGGAGGCTGGGTGGCTTAGTTGGTTAAATGTCTGACTTTGGCTCAGGTCATGATCTCGTAGTTTGTGGGTTTAAGCTCCGCGTCAGGCTCTGTGCTGACAGCTCAGGGCTTGGAGCCTGTTTCCGATTCTATGTCTCCCCCTCTGTCCCTCCTCTATTCACATTCTCTGTCTCTCTCTCAAAATGAATACATTAAAAAATATATATTCAAAAATCATTAAAAAAAGTTTTCAAGAATAGGGTGCTTGGTGGCTCACTTAGTTACGCATTCAACTCTTGATTTCAACTCAGGTCATGACCCAGGGTCTTGGGATCCAGACCAGTGTCAGGCTCTGTGCTGAGCATGGAGACTGCTTAAGATTCTCATTCTCTCTCTCTCTCTCTCTCTCTCTCTCTCTCTCTCCCTCTCTCTGTGTCTCTCCTTCTGCCCCTCTCCCCCACTTGTGCTCTCTCTCTTTCTAAAATAATAAATAAATGAATAAATAAATGAATAAATAAATAAATAAATAAATAAATAAATGTTTAAAGAAGAAATGCTGAAAAATCTTTTCACCTAAATAGATCTTGAAGGGAAGAATGCAAGTAGAAAATGGAAGGTAACTAAGTGGACTTTCCTTTCAAGAGCTATAATTTATTTTCATATATTAAAATAAAAAACAATAAGTAATATTTAAATCCTTATTTATGGAGGCTACAGAAGCAAAGAATTCTAGAGCAGGAAGTGCCTAAATTATGATCATAATATTTGTCTTATATTGTAAATAACTGTGCTATTTGCATAACACCTATTGAGTGTATACTCAGTGCTGTAGTAAGACCTAGAAAGATGAATAAAACAACTGGTAATCTCAAAGAACGCTAGAGTATGTCTATATAAAATAACATATAATAATGTTGAATGACAAAAAAAGAAGGTGGCAACAGAATGGCAGAAACAGATTAGTGATATCTAGACTGAATGTCCTAAGCAGATTTTTGCTCTTAAAGTATGTTCAATTTAGAAGCTCTCATTGCATAGTGTCACTTAGAGAAATCCCTGCTAGATCTGACAGGAGGAGAATGGACCTAACTAAAGGTACACATGTTCTGATAGCAATTCTTGTGGCTATCTAGAGAAGAGCTCAGCCACCAATTCTGATACCAATTCCTACTAGAAAAGAGTACACACTATCTCCATATCCATAATTATGTGAATAGAAAGAGTCACTTTTATAGTCTCTTTCTATACTAGCCCTTCAAGTTTTTATTCATCCACCTATAAATTGCTGCATATTTCTGCCAGATTCTCTGCTCAGCTGCTCCTTTGATCTCCCATCTGTTCATTTCTTTCTCTCTGATTGAAGAAACAAGAAGTATTTGTGGCTATGTATTCCACTGAGAAGCCAGAAGACAAAAGACGGATGTGGATGAATGAAAAGATTTTAGCCTAAAGTGCTTTTTTCTGAAAATACTTGAAATCATGTTGATTTGATTTTCTGTGAAGAATAGAATGATCAGATGCCATATTTTAAAAGACTGTCTCATTTTTAACCATTCTGCTACAGTATTCTGAAACTTCATTATACCTTGAAAAGGACAGCAATGTTTAGCAGATGAAATGGTTTTTAATACCCATTAATGGCTTCCCTTTGCACCTGGAATAAAATCTAAATTTTTCTCAGGGCCAAAACATTCTATGTGATCCATCATCACTTGCCTCTTTTGTTCACAATTCTCCAAACATACTGGCCTGTTTCAGTTTGCTGAACACATTGTACCCATTTTCATCTTGAGATTCGCCTACATTCAGTTCATTTGCCTGAAACAATCTTTTCTCACACTTGTCATGGATGACTTCTCATCCCTCTGGTCTCAGCTCAGGTGTCACCTTCACTCCCCCCCCGCCACCCCGCCTAAAATAAGTCCCTCCTGTCTTGTCTTGTGAAAGAGATGTAGTGGCATGATTAAGAACATAAGATCTATATTAAAATAACAGTTTTAATACCTACTCTGCCATCAATAACGTTGTAGGCAACCAACGGGAGCCTTCCTATGCTTCAGTTTCATAATTTACAAAATGGAGATGATGATAATGCCCCATAGAGTTGTTAGGTTAAATAAACTAATAAAGTTAAGCACTTCAGTGCCTAGAAGAAGAGAAACACTCAATAAATACTTGTTATTGTATCTTAGCAATCTGTTTGTTTCTTCCAAATTTCTTATAACAACATGGATATCTTTTCCATCTGTCTACCATGCTACCTTTCAGGGTTTCTGAGGGCAAGGATTGTATTAACCTTGTTTCATCCTTATTTCCCCAATCCAAAAAAGTATCTCACATAACAGGTTTCAATGACTGTTTATTGCATGATCAAATGCGTGACAGATTTCTGTGAGAATTATTGTAATATCCTGTCTATTAATGGGTTGAACTTGTGAGTGTAATCTCTTCCTCTCTTTATTAATCAAACTTTTGTCTTAGGAACTGACGTCATCACTTGGGGAACCTGAGTGGCTCAGTTGGTTAAGTGTCAGACTCTTGACTTCAGCTCAGGTCATGATCTCACAGTTCCTGAGATCGAGCCCCATGTCAGGCTCTGCATTGACAACGTGGAGCCTGCTTGGGATTCTCTCTCTCCTCGTCTGTCTGCCCCTCCTCTGCTCTCTCTCTCTCTCTCTCTCTCAAAAAAAAAAAACAAAACAAAACATAACATTAAAAAAAGAGAGAGAACTGACATTGTCGTTCCTTAGAATTTGGGAACTTACCGCTGACCAGTGTGGTTTCTTGTGTAATGCAACTAGCTTTTCCTGTGGCATGAATAAAATGCATCCCTCTCTGTCTCAAATACCAGGCCATCTATATGATGAATGCTTCCAAAAGAAGGGGAAAAACCCATGTTTAAAGGAAAAGAATCTTTACTCAAGATGGCATTACATAATGCTATCTCTGAAGAGACATGCAACTATTTCTTAACCTTCCAAAGAAGCTCTTTAAAGGGGCTACTTGAGGGGCACCTGGGTGGCTCAGTCAGTTGCACGCCCAACTTTGCTCAGGTCATGATCTCACAGTTTGTGAGTTCGAGCCCCTCATCAGGCTCCGTGCTGACAACTCAGAGCCTGGAGCCTGCTTCAGATTCTGTGTTTCCCTCTCTCTCTGCTCCTCTCCTGCTCACACTGTCTCTCTCTCTCTCAAAATAAATAAACATTTTTTTTAATTTAGAAAAAATAAATAAATAAAAATAAAGGGGTTACTTGAGCTGGAATTAGTACCATTAATATTCTCTCCCTTTTCTTGAGTCTACATCAGGGATGAAATCGTTGGTGTTCTAATGATCAACTTATAACCCTTGTTACAAAGGGTCTTTGCAAGATGTAGTTAATTCACAAATTATTTAGAAGATGAAATCAGCTGAACCACAGAGGTAAATGGTAACACTGTTGGCATTTACTGGTTCCCTTCTTGCCATTTTCAGCAAAGTTCTATAAGATAGAGATAAACTCAGAGTAGAGCAAGCTACTCTGAAAATAGACATGGAAGAAAAATTCTGCTATCTTCCGCTATCCAATCTTTGTCAATGAAATGTCTTATGAATAGGAACCTTGTAACACTGAGAATCCAACTGCTTCTGGATTCTAAACTGAAATGGTTGTTCATGGTGGCTTTAAAACTAAAGCTTCAGCAGAAGATAAAGCTGGTATCCAGTCTTCTAGTGAAGACAGGAAAAAGCCATTGTCTTCCTGCTTGAACCATTGTTTTCAGGGACAAAAGTTTAAGAAAGAAGCTTAGAAGTAAAGTTCTTGACACAATGGCTAATTCTTAGTAAACAGGCAAATACTGATTATGGTAATTAAAAGCAGAACTTACAAAGTACGAAGTAAATGTCAAGAGTTTCCCAGGCTTAAAACTATGTGAAAACAAGATTTTGGTTGTGGTTATTCAACCAAGGAATTAACCGGAAGCAGAGACTGGAAATCTACTAAACTTTTGGAAGGAAATCTATTGAAAAGAATAAAAAAGACCAAGACAACAAAAACCTTGTTGATATGAACCTTTAAGAAGCCATCCTTTGGCTTTAGAGCTCCAGCAATAGGAAGGGAGTAGTAGTTCCTAACACATTCAAAGGTAGTTCCTAAATGCACATTCATACCAATAGCTCCCCCAACCCAGATGAAACTTTGTGACTTGCTGTTTTGGAGGTATGGAAATTTATTTCATTATATCTTTCTACCACTTTTCCAGTACTTTTCCAGAAATAAGTTTCTACCATGCACTAATAATTTGAAGAGGCATGATCTCTGATAATGGTTTTATTTATTTTTTTAAATGTTTTGTATTTATTTTTTAGAGAGAGAGAGACAGAGAGACAGAGAGTGAGCAGAGAAGGGGCAGAGAGAGAGGGAGACACAGAATACAAAGCAGGCTCCAGGCTCTGAGCTGTCAGCACAGAGCCTGATGTGGGGCTCAAACTTGCAAACTATGAGATTGTGACCTGAGCTGAAGTCTGATCCTTAACTGAATGAGCCACCCAAGCACCCATGATAATGGTTTTAAAATGAAATTTTGGTTTTCTAGTTTAAGAGTTTAATAAATGAATACAGACCGTGTACATGTGTGCTTAGTGTACACAAATGTGCACGGACATATACTTAGACATAAATAAATATATGCAGCTTTGTATATGTTTGAGTGTAAATATAAACCTGACAATTTGTTGTAACTCTATTTGTTTTAGCAGGAACTTTCTGAATCCCAAGATTGCAAATTAAATAAATATATTAGGCTGTCGCAGCAAGTTTTCTTTCTAAAGAAATGACAGGCTTGATTAGTAAGTATGCCCTTTATCTGTAAGGTTCTTATTTGTCTACCATTTCACAGCAAGCAATTCTGATGAATGGCACAATTAACCTTTCCATTATTAAAACAATTAATTGCAAAAATTAAAGACATGACAAGGACAAAATATTAATGCATAAATTATTAGGTTCAAAAAGTATAATTATTAATCCATGTACAGGAATGGTGGCAAAAACAGTGAACAAATGGGATGCTAAAATCTGCTATATGCATATATATTTTTTTGGGGGGGGGGAGCTTTTTCACTTCTTTCACATACCAAGGATGAATATTTTATGTTGAGCATGAGGTCTAAGAGAGATTTGGTATCAGCTAAATACTGTAAGTATATATAATATTGTAACATAAAATTAAAACTGGTTATCTAATAAAGACCTATACATACAAAAAGTATATGTTTGAAAATAACCATCTTGAGAGTATATACAAAATGATGTTATGTTGATATTTACCAAAAAAAATTAAGATTTTTTTTTTAAGACTTGTCTCTTACACTAGCTTGTAGCTATAGAGATACAAAAGAGTCAGGAGAAACAGACCACTTCTTATTTCAAATCAGAATATTTAAGCTAAATTCACAACTGTGACTTTACTGGCCACATAGAATTAATTTCCTTGAACTTCTGGTTTGAGAGAGCAAAATAAAACTTCGAAATTCTCTTTTCATCTGTTTTGGTAAGTAGATAACATATGAGAAAGTACTCTCAAGTATTATATAAATGTTAATTACCATTATTATTTTATTAAAAATAGTTTCAGGAATGGGGCGCCTCTGTGGCTCTGTCGGTTAAGTGGCAAACTTCGGCTCAGCTCATGATCTCATTCATGGTCTGTGTGTTTGAGCCCCGCATCAGGCTCTGTGCTGACAGCTCAGAGCCTGGAGCCTGCTTCAGAGTCTGTGTTTCCCTCTCTTTCTCTGCCCTTTCCTTGCTCGCGCTCTATCTCTTTCTCTCTCTCAAAAATAAACAAGCATTCAAACAATAGTTTCAGGAAAATATTCAATTCTGCCCTGTCCAAAACAGTTGCCACTACTGCCATGTGGCTATTGTACACTTGGAATATGGCTTGCTCAGTGATTGAAGAAATGAACTTTTAACTTTAGTTAATTTTATTTCCTTTATTTTTTTCATGTTTATCTCTATTTTTGGGACAGAGAGAGGCAGAGCATGAGCAGGAGAGAGGCAGAGAGAGAGGGAGACACAGAATCCGAAGCAGGCTCCAGGCTCCGAGCCATCAGCACAGAGCCCAACGCGGGGCTCGAACTCAACAGACTGTGAGATCATGACCTGAACTGAAGTCGGAAGCTCAATCGACTGAGCCACACAGGCACTCCTTAAAAAAAATTTTTTTTTAATGTTTTTATTTATTTTTGAGACAGAGGGAAACAGAACATGAGCAGGGGAGGGGCAGAGAGACAGGGAGACACAGAATCTGAAGCACGCTCCAGGCTCAGAGCTGTCAGCACAGAGCCCAATGGCAGGGCTTGAATTCATCAACTGCGAGATCATGACCTGAGCTGAAGTCGGACGCTCAACCGACTGGGCCACCCAGACGCCCCAATTTTATTTCCTTTAAATTTAAATATCCTCATTTATTGAACTTCTTATTCTTTACACAGAAGTTACAAAGTCATTCATCAGTGTTCAGGCTCTGATTGGACAGTAATAACTGAGGCCTGATCATCACGTTATTCGAAAGCACGCATTCACCAAAGTGCTATTGCTCAACTCCATTTGTGAACCTTTTGCACCTATTTTCACCTATAGATGACAATACAAATTTGGGGCCTTCCAAAGACTGCAGGTCATGATATCATTTGTGTCATGGAACTTTCACCTCATATTCACTTGCATGTGACAAAGACTGTTCCTCCCCAAACTACATTCTTAGATTTGAAAAGCTTTATCAGTAACATCTGCATAAACTCAATTTGATATAGGAGCCACTGTATAGTTCAACCTAATTAAAGAAAAAAAATATTTGCTATAGTACTGTTCAAATGCTATATAAGCCAGTCATGTCAAATTTTGATATTTAAAAATGATATGGCATTTTTGCAATAGTAACACTTGATTTATTTGGTGAAAGGAAAATAGAATGAAAGAGTATTTTGATTTGAATATGTGGTTGGAAACATAATAAACTATAAAATGACTATGACTATGACTATGTAAAAGAGCTAAAGTATTGCTCTTTACATGGAAGATGGATGACAGATAGATAGGTAGATACAAAGACAGCCAGCCAGTCAGATGATAGATAGATAATTGTTTCACTGATTCTCTGAGGGGAAAATTTTATATTGCACATAGAACAATCTACAGGCAAGCAGGTGATAAAAATATCTGAAAATTTAACTTGGCATTTTGTACTAGTTGCACAGTAGGTCCTCAACATATGTGTATGGACTCAAATCGTTATTTCTCTTTAGGGAAGACTTTCAAGTTTCTCATTTTTTTATTATCCTTACAGTAGCAGATGCATAAAATATATGAGTCAATTCATCAAGTACATCAAGAACATCTAATAAAAGAGAATATTCAGTAGTCACCATGGGTTATATATGCAAATGACAGTATTTTGTTTCAGACAAATTATTAATTTACTTATAATGTCCTATTCTGATATGTGATCAAAAGCAATTGTTATTCATTCCTTTAATTTGGGTAAAGTTTTAGGGAAAAGACAAATAGGAACAGGTGGAATGTATGGTTCCCGGAGCTTTACGCTCAAGGAAGTGACTCCTAAACACAGAAAAACTTTGATCTGCCTGACTTGCTGGAACTGTAGGCTGAAAAAGAATGTTTGCAATTTCCTTTTAAGTAGGACAAGTTAGCAATACATTTTAAAACTGGAAAGAGCTTAAGAATGAATGAGTCAGGGTTGCCCGGGGGGCTCATCGGGTTAAGTGCATCTGACTCCTCATTTCAGCTCCTGTCACTATCTCAAGGTTTGTGAGATCAAGTCCTGCATTAGGGTCTGCACCAACAGTGTGGAGTCTGCTTGGTATTCTCTCTCTCCCTCTCTCTGCACACCCCACTGCCACTCGCACACTCTCTCTCACTCCCTCTCTCTCAAAATAAATAAATAAACATTAAAAAAAGAATGAGTCATATCATATTTTTCTCCTAAAATTTAAGTAAAAATTTAAAAAGTAAAACTTGTGGCGCCTGAGTGTCTCAGTCAGTTAAGCATCCCGACTTCAGCCCAGGTCATGATTAGTTCATGGATCCTCACATCAGGCTCTCTGCTGTCAATGCAGGGTCTGCTTCAGACCCTCTGTCCCCCTCTCTCTGCCCTTCCCCTGCTCGCACTCTCTCTCTCTCGAAAATAAACAAATATTAAAAAAGTAAAACTCACATCTCTACTTACAAAATGCACTAATTCTTCAATACACAGTTCAAGTTCTATTTAGATTAAGGCTTCATTTTTAGCCCTATGGTGATTTAGAAATGAGATTAAATCACCTGAAGCCATCAAAAATATCCCCTTATCATAGATAATTCCAACCTGCTTCCATGCAGTGCAACTTTATCAAATATCACTATGTATCCATATAAATATGAAACATAATTCCTTAATGAAACTTTAAAAATTTTTCACAAATAACTCATATGGAAACTCCTAGCCTTCCCCTCCCCTCCAAAAAAACCAGGAAATGAAACTAACATGGTGATTTCAATGAAAACGTGAAGCTAAGTTTTCAGAATACAACTGTGGTTTCTCAACAGCATATTGTATTAGTCAAGGTACTCCAGAGAAACAAAATCAATAGAATATATACATAAAGAGAGAGACAGAGACAGAGATTTTTAGGAACTGGCTGGTTGTGGAGGCTTGGCAAGTCTAAAATCTGCAGGACAGGCTGGCAGGCTGGAGACCCAGAGAAGAGTTGATGTTATGATTCAAGTCCAAAGTAAGTGGCCTATTTGAATTCCTTCTTCAACTGAATGGATTGGGCCCACCCAAATTATGGAGGAATATGAGCTTTACTTGAAGTCTACTAATTTAAATGTTAATTTCATTTAATGAAAAATAATATAAAAACAGAGGGAATTAAATCATAAGAGATTCTTAAATACAGAGAACAAACTGAGGGTTGCTGGAAGGGTAATGGGTGGAGGGATGGGCTAACTGGATCATGGGCGTTAGGGAGGGCATTTGTTGGAATGAGCAGTGAGTGTTATATGTAAATGATGAATCACTAAATTCTACTCCTGAAATCATTATTACACTATATGTTAACTAACTTGGATTTAAATTAAAAAAAAAAGATATCTTCACAGAAACACCTAGAATAGTGTTTGACCAAATATCTGGGTACCCTGGCCCAACCACATTGACACATAAAATTAACCATCACATCGATGGAACATTTAAATCTAAATAAAGAAGAACTTTGGTGATCACTTTAAATTAGTTTTGAAAATGCATGCCTTTTAGTTAAAAAAAAAGTGTAGAGTTACTGAGTTATGATCAGTTGATTATTTTCTCAAGTACAGGAAGATTTTACTAATAGCTTCAGAATCCTTCCTTACATTCAGCATTGTTTCTGACATGTTCACTAAATGAATGAGGCAGTAAATAAACACTCCCAATATCATTCCTACATATTCTGTTTAATTTAATATGGCTAAATTTCAAGATAATTTCCCAAACTCATTCTACTCGCTAAGTTTGTCATAGTTGATCAAATTCTGATGTTGATATACCATATTTATATCTAAAAGAAATGACAAGGTATTATCAAACTGAGGTTGTTCTAACTATAATACTAAATATCTCAAACATCATCCAAGTGTCTTGTAAGACATTTTCTTAACTGTTAGCCTTGCATCCTGGTTCTAATATTGCATCATCTATTCGCACAAAGGAAATGTCAATCACGTATATTTATCCACAAGATTTAGTTTCACTAATAGGAAAACACACACTAAAGATTTCAAAGAAGAATGTAACTCATTACAGGCAATAGCTGAGAAGTGCACCATGGTTAGCATTCTACAAATATGTAATCTTGTTATATTGTGAAATGCTATAATACTATGCCCTTTTCTAAAATACAGTTTACTAGAGCATGACAGGAGGAAGGCAGGAGGCCAAAAACTGGAACAGGCAATTATATAATGTAAGTTATTTTTCTCATTTTTAAAATAAAAATTTCTTTGACTTCTAATCCAATCTTTATCATAATATGTCATGCCTAACACCCCTATGGACATAGAAAATTTAATAGTCATGCTTTATTGCATCCATCTATTTAATTGTTTTTCCCTGAATGGTTTTAAAAATTTAATTTATATGATTCTTCTAACTTAAATGAAATGAATTGAAGTTTATTTCCTATATTTTTATTTTTTAACTTCTTAAACCTTTCTGTGTACAATAGCTTTAGTAAATGTTATGTAGTTGAAATTATTTCCATGTTTACTATAGCTATTATATGTCATTCTAATTTGTTTGGAATTTGCAGGCAGGATTTGTGGGAATTTTTGTCTGATTTTATGAAAACATATGTTGTATATAGATATAGGATTTCCTTCTTCCACTTTTTTTTAAATACGAAATTTATTGTCAAATTGGTTTCCATACAACTCCCAGTGCTCATCCCAACAGGTGCCCTCCTCAATACCCATCACCCGCTTTCCCCTCCCTCCCACCCCCCCCATCAACCCTCAGTTTATTCTCAGTTTTTTTTTGTTTTTTTTTTTAAACGTTTATTTATTTTTGAGACAGAGAGAGACAGAGCATGAACGGGGGAGGGTCAGAGAGAGAGGAAGACACAGAATCCGAAGCAGTCTCCCTCCAGGCTCTGAGCTGTCAGCACAGAGCCCGATGCGGGGCTTGAACTCACAGACTGCAAGATCATGACCTGAGCCGAAGTCGGACACTTAACCGACTGAGCCACCCAGGCGCCCCATATTCTCACTTTTTAAGAGTCTCTTATGGTTTGGCTCCCTCCTTCTCTAACTTTTTTTTTTTTCCCTTCCCCTCCCCCATGGACTTCTGTTAAGTTTCTCACTCTTCATCAGGGAAATACAAATCAAAACCACACTGAGATATCACCTCACACCAGTCAGAGTGGCTAAAATGAAAAAATCAGGAGACTATAGATGCTGGTGAGGATGTGGAGAAACAAGAACCCTCTTGAACTGTTGGTGAGAATGCAAACTGGTACAGCTGCTCTGGAAAACAGTGTGGAGGTTCCTCAAAAAATTAAAAATAGATCTACCCTATGACTCAGCAATAGCACTGCTAGGAATTTACCATTTTTCAAATTGAAATACTTGGGCACTGCAAACTCTAAAATATCTTTGTAAAATTAGGCTTTTAAATATCCTATTACACTATATCAGTCATATCTGGAGATCAATTAATTCAGAAAGCAAGTTTTATTGAAACTATTTCTGTTTTGGGGCACCTGGGTGGCTCAGTCAGTTAAGTGTCTGACTTGATTTCAGCTCAGGTCATGATCTCACAATTAATGACATAGAGCCCTGCATCTGGCTGTGTGCTGACAGTGTAGAGCCTACTTGGGATTCTCTCTCTGCCCTTGCCCCACTCATGCACGTGCTCTCTCTCTCAAATAAAAGAAACATTAAAAAAAAAAAGAAACTAACTCTAATTTATTAAATTTTGTGAAGTTTTTTCCCAAAGTGTCAAATGTGATTTTTTTTTCTTATTTACTTATTTTAATATGTGAATTATATTGTTTAATTTTCTCATACTTTAGATCAATTTCTATTTCATTCCAGAAAAAAAAAAACCTATACACTATTCTGTAAAAGGCAATAGTTGAATATATTATGATAGCATTGGTATCCATGTCGTTAACAGACTAAATTATTCCTAATTAATGAATTTTTTGGAAATAAAATTAGGTTCTAGCTATTTCTTAGATGTTGATCTACACATTCAATCATTAATCAGTATAATCAACCAATATTTATAGAACTATATATTATGTATTAATAAGTAAATATTGTAAAAAGAATTGAGAAAATACACTCTGAAATTTATTCATTTGTTCTTTCATTAATAAAATACATATTGAACATCCATTATATATCCATCAACAAGCCATATAATGAGAATATTCAGCTGAAAAATCCTGGGCCTATTCTCAAGGACCTGGAAAAGGCCCCTGGAGAAATATCAAAAAGTCACAAGAAACAAAGATCAGAAAAGTAAAAAGTAAAAGCAAAAGCAAAAACAAAATAAAGTTGTTAGAAACACTTTAGTTAAGCTAAGTATTAAAAGACCATATAGATTCATCTTACATAATCCAAGGATACCTAAAAAAGGTAAGGGAAACCACAGCATTTTTCCCTCATTTTTATTATGCTCACAACTTTTTTCTTCAAGTGTTTGTAAAATTTTATTGTAAGGTTTCTTCCTATGAATATATAATACAGCACACTAAGCAACAGTTCCCATCAGGCTGTTTTTTTTTTTGTTTGTTTGTTTGACTGTTTCCTTGTTTTTGCAACTATTAACAGAAGTGTTACCTTCATTTCTTCTAGTTTGCTTATGTTTTTGAACACTTGCCCTGAACTCTGTTTATTGTCATGGTGAAGGGCTGTTCTATTATTAATTTGGTTACACAAAACTACATTTCTCATAATCTCTTTCCTTGTATGATTCCAGGTCTGAGATGGATGAAAAGTAAAGTTTCAAGCAACTTGAAAAGCAGAAATAAAGCATCAGCCACCATGTTCTGAAAGTTGGTGCTGGTTGGGGGCAAGGAGACACAAAAGTACCAGCAGACACTTGTATATCCTCAGTGTTTCCTGCTCTACACCCACTTCTCCTCAAATGTGGTTTTCACTGACCAAGAGCAAACAGAGGCTCACTATTCCCAGAACTTGGTTGTGAACTCAAGGAGCTGGTAGCCAGGAAGGCCAGCAACCTTCCCTAGACTGGCTGGAGTCTTTTCCAATTATATTGTGCTTTGTGAAGAAGCAAAGAAAACACTGATAAAAGGACACGGAAAATAGCTAAATTCCTGCAGGGCCTTATTAAAACTGGGAAGAAAAATCCTTCATAAGATTATTAACCAAAATTTTAGGGTAAGTAGCTGAGACATGCAAACCAGAATGTAGGGGCTATTTGAATTAGAAACTGCCTGGATGATTAGACCAGATTTGAGTTTATTATGTGCCTGAAGCCAAGGAGTCGCAGTGCAATCCTACAAAAGGAGGGTATACACCAAAGGATTAGTTAGATTCAGCTCACTAAGATCGGCCTTTACTTTTTCAAGGGAATAAACACCTTATTTTTAATGGAGCAAAGTTATTAATTAAAAACATAAGATTTAAGAATCTGAGAGTTCTGTCTTAATTATGGGTAAGTTATCAACTACAGCCCACAGCGACAACAGAAGAAAAATAGTGCACTCAGTCAGAGAGAATGCCTGGTGATGACCGGACATTTTTTTTAACACCAATTCTGTATCTCTTGACAGGCAGGGAGTGAGTTTAGAAAAAGTGACTAAAAACAATCCCTCGATTTTGTGCGTAAGTCTTCATAATGCTTAAAAACCCAATGTTCTAAGTACAACAAGCAAAAGCACATAAAAGATGACAGCAACAAGGGAGGAGAACTTGGAGTAGAGAATTCTGTATTTTGCATGGTTTGCATTTAATTTACCATGTACATATATAATTTTAACATTGAAAGTAAAATAATGAAAAATCCCTGGAATTTATTTAATGTTTTCATTAACTGAAAACAAGTATTACACATTTAAAGAATAAAGTTAATTGGGGTGCCTGAGTGTGAGTTCAAGAGGTTAAGCATCCAACTCTTGGTTTTGGCTCAAGTCATGATCTCACAGTTTGTGAATTCAAGCCCCGCATCAGGCTGTGTGCTGGCAGCATGGAGCCTGCTTGTGATTCTCTGTCTCCTCTCTCTGCCTCCCACCCCCACCTCTCTCCCTGTCTCTCCTTCTCTCTCAAAATAAATAAATAAACTTAAAAAAATGGGGTGCCTGGGTGGCTCAGTCGGTTGAGCATCCAACTTCAACTCAGGTCATGATCTCACAGTTCATGCGTTCAAGCCGCACATCGAGCTCTGTGCTGACAGCTCAGAGCTTGAGCCTGCTTTGGATTCTGTGTCTCCCTCTCTCTCTGCCCTTTCCCTGCTCATGCTCTGTCTCTCTCTGTCTCTCAAAAATGAATAAATGTTAAAAAATTTTTTAAGTACTTTTAAGAAAAGACTCAAGTTAATAAATCCTTAATAACTGTGAACTATGTTCTATATACTACTTTACATTTCAGGAATTTTGTAAAATTAAAAAATCAAAATATTTATTTTCTTAAAAATGATCATTTTTATATCTGTATGTTCTGACCTTATTTTACCATATGAGATATCAGTTTTACTATTGTATATTCCATAGTCCATACTTTCTAAAATAAATATTCAAGATTTATAGAAGTAATTTATGTTATAAAGAACAGTCAAACATATAAGAGTTACTGGTTGCCATATCTACTTCATCAACCTTGGGACTATTGATAAATCTCACTATGGAAAATTAAATATTGGCCATAATTTTTCAGTCTCCTATAGTAATGCTATGCATTTATACCCTTGGCATGGTTCCATGATGGGTGAAGTATTTCTACCTGTCTATAAACTCTGGGCATGGCCAGATGAATTTATATGGCCAATGGGCTAATAACAGACATACAATAGATGCCTCTATGGTTGACCATGTCTTCTTGACCTCTTATCATTACATTAAAAGACTCCCCAGCTTGCTCGTACATCCAAGGAAGATGAGAGATGTGGACACAATCTGTAGCTAAAGCCAACTCCAGGTAATTATAACCTGGATCAGCCAGCTCACAGCCATTCTAAACATGTTTGAGAAAGTATGTCACTGAATGCTGGGCTGTTTAGTTAAAAAGCATCATTGTGGAAATGTTTGAATGATGAAAATACCTGCACAGACACACACAGACACATGTACACACACACACACACACACACACACACACACACACAACATAAAATAGATGGCACTGGTTTTGAAAACAAGCATAAAGTGACCAGCAACTAATAAAAGATTATAATAAAGATTATATATAAAAGATAATAAAAGATTAGGGAATTGGTTTAAAAAAATTACTGTAGAAACGATCCATTAATTCATCAAAGTCTCAGGATATAAAATCAATGCACAGAAATCAGTTGAATTTCTGCACACCAATAATGAAGCAACAAAAAGAGAAATCTAGGAATGATCCCATTTACAATTGCGCCAAAAACCATAAAATACGTAGGAGTAAACTGAACCAAAGAGGTGAAAAATCTATACACTGAAAACTATAGAAAGCTTACAAAAGAAATTTGAAGAAGATACAAAAAAAAAAAAAAAAAAAAAAAAAAAAGGAAAGATATTCCATGCTCCTGGATAGGAAGAACAAATATTGTTAAAATGTTAATACTACCCAAAGCAATCTACATATTCAATGCAACCCCTATCAAAATAACACCAGCATTCTTCACAGAGCTAGAACAAACAACCCTAAAATTTGTATGGAACCAGAAAATACGCTGAATAGCCAAAGCAATCTTGAAAATGAAAACCAAAGCTGAAGACATCATAATCCTGGACTTCAAGCTGTATTACAAAGCTGTAATCATCAAGACAGTATGGTACTGGCATAAGAACAGACAGTCAGATCAATGGGACAGAATGGAGAACCCAGAAATGGACCCACAAACATATGGCCAACTAATCTTTGACAAATCAGGAAAGACTATCCAATGGAATAAATACAGGCTCTTCAGCAAAGGGTGCTAGGAAAACTAGACAGCGACATGCAGAAAAATGAACCTGGACCAGTTTCTTACACCATACACAACAATAAACTCAAAATGGATGAAAGACCTAAATGTAAGACAGGAAGCTATCAAAATCCTCGAGGAGAAAGCAGGCAAAACACTTTTTGACCTCAGCTGCAGCCAACTTCCTAGTCACACATCTCCAGATGCAAGGGAAACAAAAGCAAAAATGAACTATTGGGACCTCATCAAAATAAAAAGCTTCTGCTTTTTACAGCGAAGGAAACAGTCAGCAAAACTAAAAGGCAACCGAAAGAAAGGGTTAGTATCCAAAATCTATACAGAACTTATTATCAAACTGAATACCCAAAAAAAGAAATAATCCAGTGAAGAAATGGGCAGGAGACACGGATAGACACTTATCCAAAGAAGACATCCAGATGGCCAAACAACACATGAAAAAATGCTCAACATGACTCATCATTGGGGAAATACAAATCAAAACTACAATGAGATGCCATCTCACACATGTCAGAATAGCTAACATTAACAACTCAGGCAAGAACAAATGTTGGCTAGGATGCGGAGAAAGAGGATCTCTTTTGCACTGATGGTGGGAATGCAAAGGTACAGCCACTCTGCAAAACAGTATGGAGAGTCCTCAAAAAATTAAAAATAGAACTACCCTACAACCCCGCAATTACACTACTGGGTATTTTTTTTTTAATTTTTTTTTTCAACGTTTATTTATTTTTGGGACAGAGAGAGACACAGCATGAACGGGGGAGGGACAGAGAGAGAGGGAGACACAGAATCAGAAACAGTCTCCAGGCTCTGAGCCATCAGCCCAGAGCCTGACGTGGGGCTCGAACTCACGGACCGTGAGATCGTGACCTGGCTGAAGTCGGACGCTCAACCGACTGCGCCACCCAGGCGCCCCAACACTACTAGGTATTTATCCAAGGGATACAGGTATGCTGTTTCGAAGGGGCACATGTACCCCAATGCTTATAGCAGTGCTGTCGACAATAACCAAAGTATGGAAAGAGTACAAATGTCCACTGATAGATGAATGGATAAAGAAGATGTGGTATGGGGCGCCTGGGTGGCGCAGTCGGTTAAGCGTCCGACTTCAGCCAGGTCACGATCTCACGGTCCGTGAGTTCGAGCCCCGCGTCAGGCTCTGGGCTGATGGCTCAGAGCCTGGAGCCTGTTTCCGATTCTGTGTCTCCCTCTCTCTCTGCCCCTCCCCCGTTCATGCTCTGTCTCTCTCTGTCCCAAAAATAAATAATAAACGTTGAAAAAAAAAAATTTAAAAAAAAAAAAAAAAAGAAGATGTGGTATATATACCCAATGGAATATTACTCGGCAATCAAAAAGAATGAAATCTTGCCATTTGCGACAATGTGGATGGAACCAGAGGGTATTATGCTAAGTGAAATTAGTCAGAGAAAGACAAATATCATATGACTTCACTCATAGGAGAACTTTAAGATACAAAACAAATGAACATAAGGGAAAGGAAGCATAAATAATATAAAAGCAGGGAGGGAGACAAAACAGAAGACACTCATAAATATGGAGAACAGAGGGTTTCTGGAGGGGCTGTGAGAGGGGGGATGGGCTAAATGGTTAAGGGGCATGAAGGAATCTACTCCTGAAAGCACTGTTGCACCATATGCTAACTAAATTGGATGTAAATTAAAAAAATAAATTATTAAAAAGAAATCCTGTAGAAGGATGGACAAACAGTGACACATATTGCATAGTGGCAAAATATCACCTGAGATGAGTGGGAAGAAAGAAAGTTTATCCGAAGAAGTTGTAGAGTGGAGGGAGAATTCAAAACTAGCTGCATTTGAGAAGGTAGTATAAGAAAAAGATAAAATTAGAAAAAAAACTGATTGGTGTGCAAAAAAATTCATCCAGTAACTTGTAGCACTGGGTAATGAAAGAGTTTCTCACCAAACTAAGAGTGTATTCATTGTCCAAACAATCCAAAATCTTTATCAGCTGCAGGGTGTGGTGGTAGTGTGTGTGTGTGTGTGTGTGTGTGTGTGTGTGTGTGATCTGATAATGAAATGTGATACATCATCTGTGCTCATCCATTTCTGACCGACCTTAGAGAAGTTATTTTATCTATACCTGCTTTCTCATTTCTAAGCTGAGGATACACAGGGTTGTTTTGAATATATCAAATGAAACAATGTAAATAATTTTTTTAAAGTGCCCGGCACATAATAAGCACTAGATCATTTTTTAATATAATAACTATTATTAGCCATAGGATATTAAAAATTTGAATATTGAGAGACAGATTCTTTTGTAATGTATTCACTATTTAGACTTCATCCACCTAGATTCTGATAATACATTAAAAAACTAATTATCCTGAGATATTTAGGTAGATACCTAAAACACTGGAAAAAGACATTAGCTATACAATCACATTTGTTCCAATAAACATCATCCATATTACAAGTGAAAACATCTGTATACAAAGTGCTTAATATAAACCCAACACAGTGCTCAGCATTGTAAGCTCTATAAACAGCATTTGACTTAGGTGGTCCTTAGCCTTGGGAACATAGTTGTAAGTACAAAACAAAACTAAAAATGTTCTGAGTTCTTTTACTTTTTAAAGAATCATATTATTAAAAAAAATCATATTGTATATGAATCGATAACAATTATTGATTCTTTGCCTTCTGGTCTTTTGAGTTTTTCACATCAACTTCCATCCTTATAAACCCAAACACTTCTTTTTTCTCATTTGAATGTTGCAACAGAAAATTGTATTCCTTGTCTGTATGAATTTACTCCAAATTTATAATACCCAACCTTACCTATAGCTTTACTCCTGCTAAGACTGTTCCAGATATAGTAACTTTTTCCAACTTAGTCATCCAACCACCTTCACTGCCAACAGATGGTATCAATTAATTTTCTATTAAATTCACTGTCTCCCATTGACTTACAAATTTACAAATCTAAGGAGCAGTTTTTAGCCATTATTTAACACAGTTAGTTGTCAGTCATTTTCTCCTTAAAATCTCCTCCCTAATATCTTTTGAAGCTACGCTCTTTAATTTTGTCTCCAGGATCTCAATGTTCCTTCTGTGCATGCTGCCTTCCTTTTCTCCTCCGCTCTGGTTCTTCATTCTTTCAACTTTTACCCATTAAATATTTTTCTGAGGTTTGTTTTGGATTCTTATACCTCGTTTACTCTCTACTGATTCCTAAAGAGTTTTAACTCAGTTCTGTACAGTGACAACTTCCATATCTGTATCTCCCACTCTGACCTCTTAGGCTACATACCTAAATTTCCTGTTGCTCAAAAAGTTTTATCTTAAAACTCGTTTTTGTCCCAATTCTAATTGTTTCCCTTGAAACTTATTCTTTTTGTCTATAGTATCACTGGTAACTTTTATTATTTTCCTTTGGATTTTCAAACCTAGTAGTGTGGATATTACCTATTTTCTGACCATCTATATCTAAAGAGTAATAAGGGCTCACTGATAAAATAAACTTTAAGCAGAGATTTGACTGAAAACGAGAGGAAGCAATGCTGATATCTGGGGTGAAGTATTTTAGCCAGAGAGAGAGAGAGAGAAGAAGAACAAAGGATCTGAGGCATTGGTGAACTTGGTGTGCTTAAGGAATACCAAGGAAGTTAGTGTGTCCAGAGAAGTGGTGACAGATTCATTCACAGACAAGAAAAGAAAATCCACAGAAAACTTTCAATTTTTCACACCTGTCCATTTTCTGCCTGAGGCTGAGAAACAGAATGGCTACAAATGGGCATGTATTCGCATAATCACTTCTCTTTCATTTGTGCCTTTCTTCCCAGGTAACTTAGAATGCCTTTGTTAAAAACAACAACAAAAATTTCAGTATAATGTCTCTATTACACCAACATTATAAACAGTAGTATGTTAATAGTGAAGAGTTATTTTTTTCCAGTCTTCAGATGCAAACTAAGTGTAGAATTGAGAATATCTGAAGTTGAGTATGGCAGTGCTAAAGTGTGTGACACAATCTACATGGAACATTAATAGATGAGGTAAGATTATTCCTCATGAACTTGCATTTCTCCTTTTGAAAATGTATGAAGGAAACCTCATTTAAAATGGGGTCAGGAGACCAGAGGGCAAGTTCTCACTCCCTAGCAACTCATCACCAGTTACAGACCCCAACTAGAAGAGATAATACTTGCACTCTGAACAGGAAGAAATCTACTTTACTCCTTCAGCAGGAAGAATTTTTCCATGGCCAGTAACAAGTCAGCCAATAAGAAAACACCACAAAGAAGCCAGAAAACAACTCACCACTCTGAGTTCTCTCTTTCCTCCAATGGACTTCTGTTCAAAGTAGCCCCTTCCAACTTCTTTACATCTATAAATTAATATTCCTATTTGATCTCTGAACTTTCCTGTGGTTTGCCGTAGCTTGTATGGCCTAAATTGCAATTTCTCTGGTGCTCCTGAATAAACCTATTTTCTGGTAAAATAATTGGCTGTTTTATTCTTCAGGTCAAGTAACACTTGGTGTCAAAGAATTGGGATCCAGGGAAGACACTCAACAACTCTGAGGCTGGTGAACAAATAGGCGCCAGTACCCACTGAACCTACTGAGTTCACTGTTTTCTTATTGATCCTGGAGTTTGGGGATGAATTTTATCTTGGATTTGAGCTCCACTACCTTTGCATTTTGAGTTTTGTCTTTATTTAGGATCTGTTTAAAGACTTTGTCCTTTCTGTTTTTGTGAAGGCTCAGTCCTTTATGGTGAGTACCCATTTGTTTTTTGGAACCTCCAATTTTGAGTAATGGGAACCCAAGCTTCTAAATTCTCTCAGTAGAGCCCCATTTCAGGGACTCTGGCTGATTTTATGTTTGAAAACTCTGGTTCCTCCTCATGCACATTTTTAATTGAGTAAACCATCTTGGTTAAAGAAAATTTATAACTTCAAGAGCCATTATGGGAAACTTGCAACCTCCAAAACTTGTTTTCCTTCAGACTAGATTACAAAGCTTCATCTCCAAAATTAAAACAAACAAACAAATAAACCAGAATAGGTTTAATTGGCATGGAGAAGCATCCAAAAGGTTTCAAAATTCCAAAATAGTTTCACTGAAAGATTCCTTGCAAAAGGCTAATGAAAAATTAAAGGGATAAAAGGTACCTAACACTAAAGACTATATAAGACTTATGCGTATGACTGCAGTAACTCCTACTCTTCCCCTCCATCTTCCTTTATTTGAGTACTCATTCTAGTAATCCTTTGTCTGAATTGCCTTTCCACTCTAAAGAGTCTATTAAACAGTTACCTTTTAAAGTAACTCAACCTGAAGCTTCAGGCAATCCTCAGGTACCTTTTCTCTTTGTCAAAGGCCAAACTAATGGTCATACTTAAAGAATCTCTTTAACCCAGAGAGGATCCTCAAAAGTTTTGGTAAACGGATTATCTCCTGAGCCCAGTCAAGAGAGGGACAATTTCATATTGTCCCTAACCAAATCCAGACCAATTGGCTATTGATCCTTTCTCTTTCAGGGATAGCTATTGCCTTCTTGTTTGGTGCATTTTACAAATTTTGCTTGCTTTCTGCCTGCCTGGGACTTGCAGGTTATTGATTCTTGCGGCTATCTTAGGGAGTGACTCTAGGTCTTAGGAAGCTCATTTTTTGCACCCTCTTAAGGAAGTCTTTTGGATCCATGGTGTGGTTTAAGGCTGCCAAAAATATTAACAGTTTCTCCTGACTGAAACCTGACAAGATATTTATTTATTTATTTATTTATTTATTTATTTAAACATTTATTCATTTTTGAGACTGAGAGAGACAGAGCATGAGCGGAGGAGGGGCAGAGAGAAGACACAGAATCTGAAGCAGGCTCCAGCCTCTGAGCTGTCAGCACAGGGCCTGATGTGGGGCTTGAACTCACTGACTGTGAGATCATGACCCGAGCTGAAGTCGGACACTTAAGTGACTGAGCCATGCAGGCACCCCTGAGATATTTAAAATTATTTACCAACATTATGACCAGAAATTTGGTCAGATTGTAATATGATATTCAGCACCTCATAGGAATGTTTTTAAGGCCTTCTCCTCTAAATGTACCTAGAGGGAAAGAAAAACATTCTAACATCAGTGGATGAGTGTGTCAGTCCTTTGATATTAGTTAGATGGCAATCCAAGTTTTTGAGCAATTAAAAATAGCTGTCTTTGTTTTCCAAATGAAGTATTTTCAAGATCACTGGTGTGGCTCCTGAAACAATTCCACCAGTCTTTCTTACCAATCCCAAACTTCCTCTATTCATCTCAAAATATTGTCCTTAGGGAACCCAAATCTTAAAGAAACTTGCATTTTTTCCCCCTGTGCCTTTAAGATGTAAAAGGTCTACCTGGGGTCCCCTCCAGAATGCTTATTCAGACCATCTCTTTGATATGCAAATTGCTGGGAGGTAATTCTTATCAGAAGCAGAAATAAAGAAGGAAAGGTCACTTTAATAGATCCAACTTGTCCTATAACTAATGAGTTGTGTATTAGTATACCTAATTCATTGCAGTAATTTAAAATGGAAGCTACAAATTCTCTACATCTGTATATATGTTCACGTGTGTGTGTGCATGTGTGTGCACACACGTGTGTGTATGTGTGTGCTTTGTAGATGTGTGACATTGTCCACTTCTGGATAGTAATTCCAAAATTAATTTGTAAAAGAGCTCTATTTAATTGGCTTAAAGAAAAATGCTTATATAAATTAAATTCTGAGGCATATAATAGAAACTTAATCCTTGTGAATTTCAGGTTTCCAAGATCTGGGAAAATATTTGATATTAAAACTGGTTTGTGTTTGTGGGTTTTAATTAAAACCGACATGTCTTTAGAGTTATTGGCATTAAATATAATACTGTGATTCTACCTAGGCTAATTAAAGGTCAAGTGAGTTCATGTCATATCTTATAGAATTTGTCAGCCAAAAAGATAAGATAATGGTTAGCTGTTTGGTATGTCATGAAATTCACAGGACTAATCTAGACATAATTGCTATGCACAAGAGAATTAAACAGACACAACATAAAAGTTTATAAATAAACTTTTCAACAATAACTATGTCTATTTAAATCATTTCCCTAAATATTTTTGTTAACTTAAAACCATTTATTTACTAAGTAAGTTAGATGATGGATAGTCATTAAATATCCAGTTCATTTCCAAATAAGATATAACATTAATTACTGAACATGGGTTTATCTACTTTGAGCTGCTTATTACAGAGAAACTCAAAGATACTTAGATTTCTTAATACTACAATGAAAAATGAAAAAAAAAAACAAGTTATAAATTTGCCAATCTAAAGAATTTTGGTAAAACAGTTGATAGTTAATTCTTAGTTTTCACTAGAAATTAAGGTATCTAAGAGGTAAAAAATTCTAATAAATGGGATTGGGAAGAGGAAGATGGCAGAGTAGAAGGATTCTAAGCTCATCTTGCCCATGGACAACCCAGATAACAACTTGCATCAGTGAAACTAAGAAAGCAACTCAAAGACTGACAGAACAGACTTTCCACAGTTAACTGTAGAGAGGGAGCCATACCAGAAAGGGTAGGAGAGGCACAAATGTGATCTGGAACCAAAGCCCCAGAAAGATTAACCAGAAAAGGGAGGGAGCACAGAAAAGGGAGTGAAACAAACCCCACATTAGGCACCTTAGGCATGGGGGACCTACACTGAGAAGACAAGTCCCAATGACATTTGGATTTGAAAATCATGGGGTGCCTGGGTGGCTCAGTCGGTTGAGCGTCCGACTTTGGCTCAGGTCATGATCTCACAGTCCATGAGTTCGAGCCCTGCATCGGGCTCTGTGCTGACAGCTCAGAGCCTGGAGCCTGTTTTGGTCTGTGTCTCCCTCTCTCTCTGCCCCTCCCCCGTTCATGCTCTGTCTCTCTCTGTCTCAAAAATAAATAAATGTTAAAAAAAACTTTGAAAATCAGTGGGATTTAACTTTACATATTTTTACAAACAGTGAAACTTACCTCTGGGTACTTTAAAAATCAGTGGGCTTAGCTCAGAGAGCTAGAGAGTTATAGTCCTTGCCCTGATTGAGCCAGCATAAAAACAACACCAGTGAGATACAGCATAGAACCAACAGTATGAAAAGCACCTGGGGTACAGGTGATGGAGGTTTATTTACTAATCTCAGAATGTGTGTTGAAGAGATAGGTATCTTTAGAAAACTTCTCCAAGAACGAAGAGCTGGGGGGCACTGTTTATCTAGTCCCTCCTCCCTCCAATAACCTAACATTTTCAGGAAGCAGCACACCCTCCACCTATCTTGCTAACAGTGTGTACTCTATCCCAATGGTCAGAAAATCTACCCCATCCAACCTGCCCCATTGAACAACATCCCTCCAAAGCAGCTCTTACCTTGACACATCCTGCAAGCAGCTCTAGCAAGGACCAGCACCATTCTAAAGTGACTTGTGCCCTGAGAAGAGGGAAAGATAACCACCCACACCAGTATGACTGCAGCCCCGGCAGAGAGATTTAAGGCAGGCATCTGGTCTAACTGCCAGCCTTGCCCACCAACAAAAGCCTCTCAAAAGACAGGCAAGGAGGGCACACTGCAGTTTAGAGTCTGCACACCAGCAGACAAGCTGAAGGCAGGTGTCTGGTCTGACACTCATACCACCCAACTACAAGCCTACAATAGCCCCCATATTGGCTCCTTCACAACAAAGGAACCAAACCCTGGACAGTGCACCTTCAGTAGCCAAAGGGGGCCAACACAGTCAACTGGATGGAAAGCAAATGAGGCTTGGCCACAGCAGTAAGGTGCAAACAACAAATACAGGAGATACCCTTGAAGAACCTGATTCTGGTAAACAGGGGACATTGTGCTACAGGGCATCAGGGGATCTCTTCTTCATAAGGCCAACACTTTCAAGAGAATGAGAGGTTGAGAATTCTTTGGGCCAAAAGAAAAGACCATAATCCCATAATCAGGAGTAAGAAAATTATTAAAGGGAAAAAAATCACAGGTAGATGCAAACATAATAAAGAAATATTAATTACTTACAAAACCAGTATGAAGGTTAAAGCACAAAAGCAGTAAAATCAATTATACCTATACAAATCACTCATGAGATTAACAAAATAAAAGGATGTAAAGTATGACATCATATATATATAAAATGTGTGGTGGGAGGAGTAAAACTTTAGTGTTGTTAGAATGGGTTCAAACTTAAGCAACCACCAACTTAAAATAGAATGCTATATGCATAAGATATTGTGTATGAACATAATGATAACCATGAATAAATAATCTGTAACAGATACACAAAAAACAAAGAAAAAGGAATCCAAGCATATCCCTAAAGAAAGCCATCAAACCACAAAGGAAGAGAGTAAGAGAAGATAAAGGAACAGAGAAGAACTATGAAAACTGAAAAACAAGTAACACAAGACAATAGCTACATACCTATCAATAATTATATTAAATGCAAATGGACTAAATGCTCGAATCAAAAGACATAAGGTGACTGAATGCATAAAAAAACAAGACCACTCTATATGCTACCTATAATAGATTCACTACAGACCTAAAGACACATGCAGATTTGAAGTGAAGGGACAGAAAAACAGTTATCATGCAAATGAAGGTGAAAGAAAGCAAGAGTAGCAATACTTACATCAGACAAAATACACTTTAAATCAAAGACTAAAAAGAGACAAAGAAGGAAACTATACAATAATAAAAGGACCAATCCAACAAGAGGATATAACAATTGTAGATATTTAAGCACCAAACATACAGAACCTAATATATAAAGCAACTATTAACAAATATAAAGAAGAAACTGAGTGTAATATGATAATAATTGGGGACTTTAACATCTCACATCAATAAATAGATCATCTAGATAGAAAATCAACAAGAAAACAGTGGCTTTGAATGACGTACTGGACCAAATGACCCTAAGAGAGATGTTCAGAATATTCCACCCTAAAACAGGAGAACACACATTCTTTTCAAGAGCACATGGAACATTCTCCAGAAAAGATCAATGTGAGGCCACAAAACAAGTCTCAGAAAGACTGAAATCCTATCATGCATCTTTTCTAATCAGAATGGTATGAAACTAGAAATCAATCACAAGAAAAAGTCTCAAAAGAATACAAATACATAGAGGCTAAATAACATGCTACTAAAATGAATGGGCCGGGGCGTCTGTATGGCTCAGTCAGTTGAGTGACTGACTTCGGCTCAGGTCATGATCTCACAGTCTGTGAGTTTGAGCCCCACGTCAGGCTCTGTGCTGACAGCTCAGAGCCTGGAAACTGCTTCGGATTCTGTGTCTCCCTCTCTCTCTGCCCCTCCCCTGCTCACGCTGTGTCTCTCTCTCTATGTCAAAAATAAATAAACATTAAAAAAAATTTTTTTAATGAATGGGCCAACCTAAAAATAAAAAAGGAAATTAAAAAAATATATATGCAGACAAATAAAAATGAAAACACAATGATCCAAATCTTTGGGATGCAGCAAAAGTTGTTCTTAGAAGGAGGTTTATAGCAATACAGGCCTACCTCAAGAGACAAGAAAAAAGAGAGGGAGAGGACTCAAATAAATAAAATAGAAAATGAAGGAGGAGAAATAGTAACTCACAACACAGAAAAATAAGAGTATGAGAAAATATTTTGAAAAATTATATACTAACAAATTGGAACAACCCTAAGGAAATGGATAAATTCCTAGAAACACATAACCTTCCCAAACTGAATCAGGAAGAAATAGAAAATTTGAACAGACTAACTACTAGCAATGAAATTGAATCAGTAATAAAAAAACTCCCAACAAACAAAAGTGCAGGATTAGATGGCTTCACAGGTGAATTCTACCAAATATTTAAAGAAGGGTTAATACCTATGATTCTCAAATTATTCCAAAAAATAGAAGAGAAAGGAAAGCTTCCAAATTCATTCTACAAGGCCATCATTACCCTGATACTAAAACCAGGTAAAGACATTACAAGAGAGAGAGAGAGAGAGAGGGAGAAAACACACGAACTTGGGGCACCTGGGTGGTTCAGCTGGTTAAGCATCTGACTTCGGCTCATGATCTCACAGTTTGTGAGTATAAGCCCCACATCAGTCTCTCTGCTGTCAATACAGAGCCTGTTTGGGATCCTCTATCTCCCTCTCTCTCTGCCCCTCCCTGCCTGTGCTCTCTCCCTCTCAAAAACAAATAAATATTAAAAAAGAGAGAGATAACTACAGACCAATATCTGTGATGAACATACATGCAAAAATCCTCAGGAAAATATTAGCAAAGTAAATCCAACAGTACATTAAAAAGTCATTTCCCATAATCAAGTGGGATTTATTCCAGGATTGCAAGGGTGGTTCAATCAATCAATGTGATACATCACATCAACATAAGGATAAAAACAACATGATCATTTCAATATATGCAGAAAAAGTATCTGATGAAGTACAGTGTACATACATGATGAAAACCTTCAAAAAAGTAGGTTTAAAGGGAACATACTTTAACATAATAAAAACCTTTCATGAAAAACATACAGCTGACTTCATACTCCATGGGGAAAAACAGAGATTTTCCTCTAAGACCAGGAGCAAGACAAACATGTTTTCTCTCACCACTTTTATATAACATAGCACTGGAAGTCCTATACGCAACGATGAGACAAGAACAAGAAATAAGGGGTATTTCTACTGATAAATGAAAAGTTAAACTGTCACAATTTGCACATGGAATAATACTATACATGTAAAACCCTAAAATCTCCACCAAAAAACTACTAGAACTGATAAATGAATTTTAAAGTCAAAGGATACAAAATTAATATATAGGTATCTGATGCATATCTGTACACTAATAATGAAATAGCAGAAAGAAAAATAAAGAAAACAATCCCATTATAACTATATCAAAAATAATGACATACCTAGAAATAAACTTAACTAAAGATGTGCAAGACCTGTACTCTGGAAACTATAAAACACTGATGAAAGGATTAAAGATTACACAAACAAATGGAAAGATAGTCCATTCCCACATATTGGAAAAACCAATATTGTTAAAATATCCTTCCACCCAAGCCAATCTACAAATTTAATGTAATCACTGTTAAAATGCCAACAACATATTTCCCAGAACTTGAACAAATTTTCCTAAGTTTGTAAGAAACCACAAAGATCCCAAATAACCAAAGTAATGTTGAAAAAGAACAAAGGTAGAGGTATCGTAATCCCAAATTTCAAGATATACTACAAAGATGTAGTAATCAAAACAGTATGGTACTGGCACACACAAATGGACACATAGACATAGAAACATAGAATAGAGAATCTAGAAATAAATCCATGCTTAAATCATCAATTAATCTATGACAAAGGAGGCAAGAATACACAATGGGGGAAAACAGCCTCTGCAACAGAGGATACTGGTAAAACAGAATAGCTACATACAAAAGAATGAAACTAGACTATCTTCTTATAGATACACAAAAATAAACTCAAAGTGGGTTAAAAGCTTAAATGTAAAATGTGAAACCATAAAACTCCTAAAGGAACACATGGGCAGTAATTTCTTTGACATCAACTGTAGGAATATTTTTCTAAATACATCTCCTCAGATGGTGGAGGGAGGGAACAAAATTAAACTATTAAGACTATAGCAAAATACAAAGCTTTTGTACAGCAAACAAAACCATCAACAAAACAAAAAGGCTACCTACTAAATGGTGGAAGATATTTATAAATGATATATTGGGTAAGGGGTTAAAATCCAAAATAGCTCATACAGCTGAACACCAAAACAAAAAGTCCAATTTAAAAAATGGGCAGAGGACATGAATAGCCATTTTTCCAAAGAAGATATACAGATGGACAACAGACATATGAAAAGATGCTCAACACCACTAATCATCAGAGAAATGCAAATTAAAACCATAATGAGATATCACTTTATACTTGTCAGAATGGCTAAGATGAAAAACTTAAGAAATAACAAGTATTGGTGAGGATATGGAGTAAAAGGAAACTTTATGCACTGTTGATGAAAATGCAAATTGGTATAGCCACTATGGAAAACAGTACAAAAGTTCTTCAAAAAATTATGACTCACTAATTCCACTACTGGGTATTTAGCCATAGAAAATGAAAACACTAATCCAAAAAGATAAATGCACCTCTATGTTTATTGCAACATTACTTACAACACCTAAGATATGAAAGCAACCCAATGTCCATTGAAATAAGAATAGAGATTTTTTTTTTTTTTTTTTTTTTTTTTTTTGCGGAGGGAAAATGTCATTTTGTTCTAAAGTGAGACTGATTGTTTAAAAAGAAAAAAAAATAGGACAAAATCTAAACGTAATAAAGAAGTTGTAACAAGTTTTTGTAAAGGCAACTTAGGAAATGAATTTTATGCATATTAAAGGTAAATGAATGTGAAGTTTTCTTTTTAAATAAGCTTTAATATCAATGCTGTACTTATGTAAAACTAAATCTGAATTTTCTTTCATCTGCTGAAATGACAAGTTTTTATAGATGATTCATCTGATCAAAAGAAAACAAAAAAAAACAAAAAAGAAAGGTTTTCTTTAGCTTTCATGTGATATTTTAATCAAAATAATTTCCTGTGTTTGCTGTCTTTATCAGGTGTTTGATTATTTATAAACCTAGTACTCTTCATACTAAAAGAGCTACATTTTGCTCAGAACCATGCAACCTTCTATATTTTCCTGTGGAGTCTTTAGTTGTCACTACAGTTAAATGAGTAACTACATATTGTTTCACAGTTAACCAGGCTCCTATTTGACCAAGGGTTTTAAAATCTTTTGATATTTATGACAAACTTCCCCAAATGAAATTCTAAATGAAGTCTTCTTTCACCTTGAACTAGCTTTGAGATTTCCAAAGAGTCCCTGGGACATCCCCAAAAATAATATTCTCTTCTTACAAAAAGGGTTATGTTAAACTAATTGGGCTAATTTGATGTTAAATTACATGAGAAACACCATAAAATAAAAATACTAAGCCCTCCTTTTGTTGCATTTCTGTAGATATGTGGTATAAGTGCTCTAAAAATTCTTCTGTGAAATTCTCACAGATCTGATATGTCCCACCATAATGTTGTCAGTCATAATTCTCATTATTATCTTAAAGTGTTGCATGTTACAGAAATAACCAAATTTCCTTGTCAATTTCATTATAATGAACTCTCATCAGATCTTTAACAATGAGCATCTTTAAGTCTTTTCATAGATCATTATTGTTTTATTCTGATGCTTTTACAACAGTGTTCTTGCAAAAATGATTCATTTTAAGGAAATTCATGGAAAAGACGTTCAGCAAGCTCACGTTTCTGATAACTTTAATATCATAAAACTTAACTGTATAAGAATTTCCAGAACTAGTGGAAAAAGTGTATTCAAGCAAATAAAATATCACATGGGACTGAATGAACTAAGGAGGCTGATTATAATTTTTATGACTCTTAGTTTGAACACTGCAGGTTCCTTGATGCTTTGGTTTGGGGGATTTGTTTTTGTTTTCAGATTGAAGGAAACCCTTTCCTTAAGCTATCTAGGACTTACAGCAATTTGATAAAGTATATTCTTGTAAACAAAGATGAAAACATTTCCTTTTTCTCTCTGAACCCTCCAGAATACTTTTGAGTATTCTTTTCTTGGCAATACAGTTAGTTATTTGCATAAGTTCAATAATAGCTCGCCTTATAGAAGGACAGAAGTGGAAACATTGGCTGCATTACCAAGGCTTTGACAGAAATGGTAATGCAGGTAAATCTGATGACCAATCTTTGGCTTGGTTTTCTGGCCTCAGAGGCTTTAAGCGTTCATCCTGAGACTCCTTATGAAATTTCCAGCAAAGTAGTCTTAGAAAGAGTTTACATGGTCAGTAACTATTTTTGCTATACTTATGTGAATAATCAGGCCAAATTTAATGCAAACAAATTAGTTTTATTGTGACTATATTTGGTAAAAAATGAATATATGTGGAGAGAGAAAAACTATGTTTGCACTTTGGTTCATGCTAGATTTTAATCCTATGAATTTTCTTTGATGTTGTGTTACAATACCTGTAAACCAGACTGGATCTGTACTCCAGTTTCCTTAACTATCTATGATTTTCTAAACTAACATTTCCAATTTTCTCCCACCCTTCAGATTTGGAAGCACTAAGAACAAAGACTGCCCTTGAATCTCCCTGGAAGGTACTATACCAGGTCCTCCTCAATACCCAGACGGCAGCCAGACTTTAGGGACTTGAGCCTTGAGTACTTATCTCACAGCTGAAGGAAGCTGTGCCTGACATATGGTCCTGTGCAGATCTTGGTGACTTCCAAATCAAATTTATAAAGAAGAAAAGTAGCTAATTTTGAGGTAGACTGCCTCCTCCCAAAACAATGGATCAAGACATCCTAATTTAGGGGCATGTGGGTGGCTTAGTCAGGTTAAGCTTCCAACTTCAGCTCAGGTCACAATCTCACAGCTCGTGAGTTAGAGCCACATGTTGGGCTTTGTGCTGACAGCTCAGAACTTGGATCCTACTTTGGATTCTGTGTCTTCATCCCTTTCTGCCCCTCCCCTGATTGCTCTCTCTCTCTGTCTCTCTCTTTCAAAAATAAACATGAAAAAAAAGTTTTAAGGCTTCCTACTTTAACTAAACATGAAACACTTTTCTTCTTTTTTTTACTCTAGTATTGGCTTAGAACAATAATGCTATGATCTGAATATCCCAGGCTATTGCTAACAGGGGTAACTTTTCTGACTGTTTTATCTACCACCAGAAACTCCAATCTCTTCATGATGTTAGAGATACCTTAGTCTTACCCATAACCAATTTCTCTTATGATCTATTTCCCTGCACTCAAGCAAGAGAAATACAAACAGACTAACTCTTCATCGCAAGGCTTTTGGAAAAGACCACTTTAAGATGAGATAGTACCTCACAGAATGTCATTCCAATTCCTCTGATCCCTGTTTTGAAAAGGCCAATCAAGAAATTCCAAACAATGGATCTATCAATAACCAGATCTTAGCTGGAGTCTCTGTGCTTCACCTGGTTTCATTTTTATCCACAGTGAACTGTATTTTCAATAGGCATGTGAAAGTTTAGATAGCTGTTTAGATAGAAGGAATGAGTCTAACACAAATCGTGCATGTGTGAATCACACATATTTGTGAAAATCTCTATTATTGGGTCAGACATGATGTTAAATATTGATTTTATTTCCATAGGATGAAGTAATGTCATGAGGATAATCAATCACACTTTCTAAATTTCTAAACAAATTTATATTTATCTCTTATACTTATATTCCTCCAGACACCTAGGGGCTATAGTTATGGAACAATGGAGGTTTGGAGAGGGAGTCTCCCCAGTGAATGGGGTTAAATTCATTAAACAAGGAAGCCATTAGACCAGTAGCTCTAATGCTGTGATGGCTTTAAAAAATAAGTAAGTAAGTAAGTAAGCAAATAAATAAATAAAAATCTAAGCCTGTAAATGCCTCCAGCTCATAAAATTTAAACCTAAAGACAACCAATTACAGTCAACTTGGCTTTAAGCTATAGTCAATCAATAATTTCCTTACTTTACTTCCATCTTCTCTCCATAGCAATCTCTCCCAGAGCAGCTGTCCATGGAGAGCTGTTAATCACTTCCAGTTTGGCACAGCCCTTTTCAAATAGATTTTTGCTTTAAAAAAGTACTTTAAAATGTAACATATCTTAGTTTATCTTTTTTAAAAGATATTTATTTATTTTGAGAGAGAGAGAGAGAGAATATGCAAGTGGGAGGTGGGGGAAGGATCCCAAGCAGGCTCTGCGCTGTAGTGTAGACACCAGGAGCCATCTCACAAGCCATGAGATCAAGAACTGAGCTGAAATCAAAAGTCAGACACTTAACTAATGGAGCCATCCAGGCATCTCATGCTTTAGTTTATTTTTAACAGTGGTAAATCTTTCATGTAAGCTTTCAAAGTGGGTATAAGCTAAGAGTGCTAAACTTTGATTCATCATATAATCACACTTAAGAATTATAGTTGCAAGAGAGTCAGAAATATAGAAAGAAAGAGAAGTATCGATGTAAAATAACAACAAAACAAAAAAGCAGAGAAAGACAAATACTGTATGATCTCTTATAAGCCAAATTGTAAAAAAAAAATTTAAAAATTAAAAAAAAAACCACACAAGTTAATAGATAAAGGGGGCAGGTTGGTACTTCACAGAGTTGAGGGATCAGGGTTAAGAGAAATGAATGAACTGATGTGTTTTTAAGTCTAAATAAACTGAATTATATCTATCTATCTATATCTATATGTATATCTATACAGACAAACACACATTATATATATACATACATACATATACATACACATTATACATACATTATACATATACATAAATTATATATATACATATACATACATATATACACACATACACACATATACATATATATAACACATAAAATATATAATATATATTATGTCGATAATATAGTATGTAATATAGTATATATTATATTTATAATATAGTATATAATATATATAAGTTAATTATAGTTGCATGAGAATAAGGTATACGGTAAAAGAGAAAGAATCTGAGGTAAAAGGAAATATCCCTTGATATTTCCAAGGATATTCCTTCTGCCATGTCCTAAGCCACATCAATTTGACAATACTTTCTCTAGATGATAGTACAGCAGAAGCTAAGCAAAGCAATCATTGAAAATTTCTTCATTTATATTGTTCAGCTGTCTTCATGTGCTGTTCCTTGATGGCTATGAATGGAAAACAATCCTTGCTATGTTAGATCACAACAAATTCCTAGTTGTTATAGGGAATGAGTTCAGCCTTTTAGCCCCCTACTATAACCTGAATAACTTCATCTGAAAATGTTCTCTGTTGACTACAGAGGCGGTAACAAATGTCATTTCATTATTTGATAGCAAAACCCATAGTTATTTGCCCATAGTGTTTTACATCCTCACAATAACACAATACTTTTCATACCATAAACAATCCACTGTTTAGTATGTAATACACAAGAGGATAAGCTACAGCAATATGCATGTCCATGTATATACACATTTCATTTCTAGAGCTAGCGTGTCCGCAAGAGTTGCTCAAGGTAGAGATAAGGACAGCCCCAAACTTTTAAACTTCTCATTTGTGTAATGCAATAAGATGATCTTAAAATTGCTAACACCCTGCCCAGGGATGTTCCATCACTGCTAACCTGCCTACAACTTAGTAAATTATGAATCTGAAGAGATTACAACTGTCATCTTCATCTCTTACACTGGCATAAGATTCATATTTCAAATCTGGGCTATCTTTGTATATGATTTGGTGTTATATTGTCCTGCCACCAACTAATCATGATTTGGAAAGATGATGAGTTGTCCAAACGCAAACATGCATTTTCCTCTTATCACAGCAGCACAGTTCACTTTAACAGAGTTAAAGGAGCATCAGCATTTCCATTATAAACTCGCGACTTCAAGAGGTTATGTGTGTTGTGAAAGTTCACGGTAAGAAGAAATTTGTCAATGCAGTGTGTTCTGGAATACTTAATAATAAAACTATACTAAAAATCTTAAACCTGAAATTGTGTCTTTTAAATATATTTTTGACTTAAAATTCAGTAAATGATTATTTCCATCTTACAAATGGTATTGCTTTCCCTCATCACAAAACATTAAATCATGTATGAAAAGAGGCTTTGGGATAAACTAGCATTGGGCAACAAATGAAAGTTAAACATTCTACTTTCTTATTTTACATGGCCCAGATGTGAACAAAGCACTGTATCCTCCTGACGACAGTAGATATCCTGGGAGGAGTCCATGATCTATGGTGGCCAATCAGAATAAAGCCCATGAATTTAGGAATGAGTCCAGCAAGGTATCCATTTTTACTGCTAGACATGAACTTTAGACAAATTGATGCTGGGGCTTCTTTAGACACCTTTCCACCAAGACAGTAGAGTATGGAACTGACAGATGTGACTATGTGCAGCTGTTGAGGTAGGCAGCACAGGTGGAATATATACCAGAGAAAATTCAGCTCTAATGACATTATCTGAGCCCCTAACACAGTTGTTTTCTGTGATTCAGCCTTATCCATGGATGTTTTAGTTACATGATCTGATAAATTCTTTCTCTCTCTCTTTCTCTTCCATTAAGCCACCGCAGTTAGGCTTTTCCGTGACTTAAAGCTAAATGCCCCTAAAGTGATATAGCCTCCTAATCCATCTATTCCATCTGGGCTCTAGGCTCTTTAATCAATCCAGTGCTTTCTTACCAGACTGATCTTCCTTGAAGCACACTTCATCATGTTATTGTTTAAAAACAAGTAGGGGGAAATGTGCCACTCCTAGTGATGCCCATCACATCGAGTCCAACAGCAGAATCTGAAATCTGAAGGCTTCCTTTGTATATCACAAAATACACAAGTTCATCCACAATATATATTTCCACAATATATATATTCCAATGAAACTAGTTAAACACTGCTTCTTCCTCTCCTGTCGTGTTTTAACTCCATGTCTCTATTCATGATATTTCCTGTTCCTGGGATGACTTTCTTTATCCTCCCAACATAGGGAAATCTCTCTTAAATTTCAAGGATCTTAGTATCTTCCAAACCGTTCTTAGATACTGTCTACTTTCAGTTGTCTACCTATAGTCTTGGCACTATCTTGGCACTATCTCCGTACCTTTCCAGATAATGGTTTTCCTGAATTCAGTGGAAGTTGTAATGATTAATTCAAATCCCTATACTCGGGAGGACTCACTGGCTATGGGTGATAGGATTGACCTTAAACAAGAGAGGAAAACATTGCATGAGGGTTTCAGGATGTTTCAAGGAAACCAGGGAAGGTGCGACAATCAAGAAGAAGGCACTCCTCAAACCTCGTATTCTCTTCATGCAACTACATAATACTCTAGTCTTTAGACTCTTTGTCCCTCCTTCTTCCCTCTCCTTCCTTGTTTTGTCCTCTGTTCTATTCCATTATACTCTCTCACTTCTCTCCCCTCTCTCTCACATCCATCTTTCTCTCTCCCCACTGACATTCTGACCTTTTTTGGTTGCCTGCTGGACTACAGTCCACCCATAAGAATAACTGACTACTAGTAAACCCCAAATGCCAAATTCCTGACATACAATTAATGTTGTTGTTTTTGAGTCAAACACCATTGGTTCAGTCAGACATAGACATAGGAGGAGATTTTGTAAAAACAGCCACAATCTTTCAAGTTACAGAAGTGACTTTGGAGGAAAAAACCAGTGAAGTAGACACTCCCATATATGTCCACTACAATTTCACACAAAATTAGCGTATTATTTTAATGCACTATTGATAGGAGTTTCACAAACGATATAGGGGGTGATTTAAACCCTAAAGAGTTAGAGTCATAAAACTAGATAGAAAAGTCTAGACAAATGGATGAGAAATGGATGATTAATTCAAAGGAGACATATGAGTCTTTCAACGGTCAATTAACACTAGCATCGATGACTTTAGGGTCAGAATGGCATACACAGTTAAAGACGGCACACTTTCCATGTTTGTAAATTTAAAAATGTTCTGAGGTCTTTCAATAAAGATGGAGTAACAGAAACTGGACAGGGACTCTCCATCCTGAAACAAACAACAACGTTAGACAAAATGTATTTTAAGATTATTTTGAAGATACTGGACAGCAGGAAACAGAGCAGAGTAATCCTTGAGACCAAAGAGTAAAAGAACTTAACCATACAATTGTACCAGCATGTACTACTTGAAGTTCTCAGGCCATGACATTGGCATAGGTAAAGAAGTTGAATCACTAAAGCTGTTCAATGATCTTCTGTTGTTTCTAATCCTGACTGTCTACATACAAATCAAGACATGAAGTTGAGAGTTTGGGAAGACCAAGGTAGCTAGAGTTTACAAGGGAGAGTACAGGAATTACATAAGAGAGAACTCTGGAAATTTCACAGGTTAGGAAGAATACCTTTCCAGCCATAGTGGAAAACCTCATAATTAATGAGGCACTGAGCAGAGTATCAGAAGTCTTGCCTCAGTCCTGGATAATAAATTTAAAAGGATTTGAATAAGACAAAGTATGTTCATTGACTACTACAGAATTCAATTAGAAATTGACAATTAAAAACATATTTACACAATCCCCAAATATGTCAAAACTAAATAATACATTTCCATAAAAGAAGAAATCCATCAAAGAAGAAATCAAAAGAGAAACTGGAAAATAATTTGAATAAAAATAAAAGCATAGCATATTAAAATATATGGAATGCAGTTAAAAACAGTTCTTAGAGGGAAGCTGATAAGACTAACCACCTGTATTAGGAAAAAAAAGAAAGGTCTCAAATAACACTGATTTCAAACTTAAGAAACAAAACAAAAAAAAAAAAAAAAAAAAAAAAAAGGAAGAAGAAAAATTACCTCCCCAAAAAGAAATTAATGAAGATTAAAGGAGAAAACAATAAAATAGAAATCAGAAAAGTATAAGGGTGCCTGCTGGGTGGCTCAGTGGGTTAGGCGTCTAACTCTTGGTTTCAGCTCATGTCATGATCTCATGGTTTGTGAGTTAGAGCCCTGCATTGGGCTCTGTGCTGACAGCATCGAGCCTGCTTGACATTCTCTCTCTCTCCCCCCACCTCTCTCTCTCTCTCTCTCTCTCTCTCTCTGCCTCTTCCTTACTCACTCTCTTTCCCAAAAATAAATAAAGTGGAAAAAAAAAAAGAAATCAGAATAGCATATAGAAAAATCAGTAAAACCAAAAGCCAGTTCTTTGAAAGATCAATAAAATTAATAAATCTTTAGAGTAATCAAGGAAAAAGGGAGATGATACTAATTAGTAGTATCAGCAATAAGAAGAATGGCATCACCACAGATTCTACAGTTTTAAAGGAATAAGGGAATATAATTAATTTCTCAATGCCAATAAATTCAACAATTTAGATAGGGGACCAGTTAACTTTCCCTGCTCCCCCAGGACCAAGGCTGACACAGCAGAATCACCACAGTCAGCCACAAGCCCATTCTAGGCACATCTTCTTGCCACTTGAGCAAAGGACACAAGGAAATACCATACCAGACATAAGGCAGAGTCAATAAGCAAGTGGAAATGAGCTAGGAGAAGTTAGTTTTTCTGTGACATTGAAGGTACTGAAACTTCAAACATGGGGTAGGGAGGATGAAGATTAGAGAAGGATCTCTTTCAGTTATATTAGACCATTAATAGCCAAGTGAGAAGTTTTGAAAGTTCAAAGCTTTGACATGGTATGAAAGGGTCAAACATTTATAAATTTTGAAGAAAATTAATAGCCATGCTGGGTTTTCTTAAGTAAATGGTAAGCTTCAGAGGGAGAAAATCAATATTTTTTTTTAAGTCTGCTTTGAAAATATCAGACCAGTATTTTTTTCTAATGATTGAACAATTTCATTGTAACATTATTAGTGGTTGGTACTGATGAGAAAAAAAGACACTGGAGAGCAGAATGTATCTGAAGTAGGAGAAACATTATAGCTACATAGTAGCAACAAAGTATCAGTAGTACCCAGGTAAATTCATCATACACCTCTTCCTCATTGGGGAGTTTTGTTCACAGTGGATACTTGGCCATGGCTGGAGATGTTTGTGGTTGCCATGTACCAGGGATGTACGGGCATCTAGGGATGCTATTAAACTTCCTACAGTGTACAGGATACCACCACCACCAAAAGAATGATCTGGCCCAAATTGTCAATATTGCCAAGGTTGAGAATCCCTGTTTTTTGTTTGTTTGTTTTTTTGTTGTTGTTGCTGGCTATTTTGTTTGTTTGTTTGTTTTTTTAGTATGTATTACCTCAACCTCCATATACCGGGTACCATTCCAGCTAGGGGAAGAAACAAAAAAACAAATAAACAAATAAACTCATTGTTGGGAAAGGTCATTTAAAGACATCCCTGCCAGTTGACCCAAGAGCTGGCCCTGGGCACTCAGAGACATCTCACCCCCACCCAGTCCTTTGAATGTGGGTTCCATTTGCCTTTCCTACTCCCAGAGGCTTCACCAGGGATAAAGCCTTGAGATATTGATGTGGTGATAAGAACACCTGCATGGTATACAAGAATGAACTTTGGTGAATATGTGCATGCATCCACTCACCTTGCCCAAGATAAGCAGCATTGTATGGAGCGTTTGTGTTTATTTGGGAAATATAACCATCCTCAAGATAACCATTCCATCCATTGGAAACTTGTGTAACATATTTTATCCTTAAATTAACCAAATAATACCCTCTGCCAACATTTTCTCATTATCTATGATGTATACTCATGCTATTGTGTACCATACAGCTTGCACACCTGGTCAGGGGGCCCTGATGACGAACGGTGAGGTTCTAGATTAGAGTGTCAAAACCGAAAGATCTGGTCAAACTATTGTTTTTCTGATGGTGACAGTGCAATTTCATGGAGCCAAGAGTTACTCACGTGACAGATGTGTACTTAGCACATATGCTCACTGCTTATGCATATTGTTTTCTACATAGCCGTATAGATTTGTAGAGAATGAAAAATGAAAGGAAATATAGAGATAAGCTTTAAGAAAATGAAATTTTATATTTTGATTAATTATCATCAGAGTCAATAATAATGAGGGAAAATGGCTTATTTGACCTGAGCAGATGAATGAGATAGATTAGGAATGAGATCACTGGACTGCTGCTAAGAAAAGAGAAAATGCTTATCTGTCTTGAAATAAAGACTATACATTTGAATAGTACATAAGTATATATGTTAAAGTTATTAATAAAAGCACTGTTATAGAGACATAGCTCAGAAAAGAGTGAGCAGAATGATTAAAAGTGCTAGAGGTAATAATATCTAGAGTTAAGCTTGTATTGCATTTCTGAGAAAGGAAAAATGAAACTAACCATAATCTAAGTAAACATATATAAACATATTAATTAGGTTATATGATATAGAGATAAATGAAAAAAGAAAATGACTTATGAAGAATACAGAAAGTTCCCTTTTTGCCAAAAACTTCAGTCTTTTCCATATTTACAAAATAAATATGGTTGTAAATGGCTGAGGGCAGATGAGTTACAAACATTAAACACGAACAAGCAAACAAACAACAATAAATTAACCCATTAGAAAAAAAAAAGAGGATAAAGCCTAAGATTACTTGCAGTCCTTTTTCTGAGGAAATAACCTAGCAAGTTTTAGGGAAATATTTATTTAGGGAATGAACCAGGAGTGTAAGAAAAGCCCAGAAAGTAGAAGACGAGAAAGGTTGTCTGAAAAGTAGCAGCAGTAAAGGGCTATGCAGAGTGTAAACAACTGTAAAACACACAATAAAGAAAATAGACAAAGTACAAGAGAATGTAGTGAAATACTGAAGATGGAAAAACAAAGAAGGAATCTCAGAGATTAAAAAAAGGGAAGCTCATAAAATAAGCACATCACTGTAATAAATAGTAATAATTCATCTTTGAGGGATATTTGCCATATTCGTGAAAAAGGAGGGAGGGAGGGAGGAAGGGAGGGAGGGAGGGAGGGAGGGAGGGAGGGAAGGAAGGAAGGAAGGAAGGAAGGAAGGAAGGAAGGAAGGAAGAGAGGGAAGGAAGGAGGGAGGAGGGGGGGAGGGAGGATGGAGAAGCAGATCAAAACACCAGTCCTGAAAAATGACCTCACTAGAGAATATGTCCCCATCTCCTCCCTCTGTGAAGAAGGCCTCCTGGCCAAAGCAAATCTTACAATTCAATAGTATGTTGGTAATTAGTTGAAATGTTTAATTTAACGGTTTAGTAAATTCAGCTAATAGTTTATCTCAAGTGTGTGATTAAGTTATTCTTGAGGAAATTCCTTTTTTTCTGTTGTTCCAAATCTCAATTAAGATTTCTAACATGGTATTCTTTGTTTCAAAAATATCCTAATGCAAAAGAGAAATAAGATGGATCTACATCTTAATCCGCGTTTGAAAATGTCCCATAGATGAATCAAAATCTAACTGCACAAAAATACAAAGCAGATAAGTACAAAGAGCAGCAAAAAATTGTTATAAAATCTTTGACTAAGAAAGGTCTAATATTACATAAATCCAGGAGCCCTAAAAAAGGATACATTTGTATACTTAAAATATTTTAAAATTTCCATTCATAAGAAATGAAGTAATCTTAAAGTAAGTCACCTTAAAGTAAACAGATAAATGACAATTGGAGAGAAATATATATAATGAGTGTGATACACAATAGCCTAATCTCTTAATACTTAAAGAGGTTTAAATAATCAGTTAAAAATTAGAAAAAACAGGAAGATAAAAATAGACAATTTCATGGAAAAGTATATATAAACAGCTATTAAGTACCTGGATTAATATTTAGACTCCTTCATTGTGAAATACAAATACACTAAGATATTAAAATTCAAATTAAAAATACACTGATATTGAAATTAAAATTAAAAATACACTAACATAGCATTTTCGTTTAGCAAACTGGCAAATATCAAAAGATGGGTAACAATTTGTTAGTGAGATTAGAGAAAGAAACAAGTACTCTCGTATATGTTAATGTTAATATAATTATTAAAATGTATTTATAGTCCATGTAAACTTTGGCACCACAATTCCAATAGGAAATTATTCTACAGATTATCATGAACTATGAAGAGTCTGAGACTTTCTCCTACTTTCGAATTAACAATTAACCTGTCACAGTTTCACAGATGTTGGCAGAAGATTGGAGACTCCTGAGCCAGAAATGAACTTTATCACTTATGGGATAGGAAGCATCCTGAGCTATATGTTCTTATTGGTTCCCTTTGCCCTTTCAAGTCCCACAAAGATAACAGGGAAGGGGCAAGATGGATGTTGCCTGTATTAAGGGTTTGCATCACAGCTGAGGAACCATGAGCTTAGGAATCTGAATCTTTATGCTGACAAATAACTAAACATGCTCTCCTTCCACAAAGAGACCCCATCTCTCTCTTCCATGGTTATTTGCCACACAAACCTCTTTGATGAGACAGTCCCAAATAAAATAGCAGTTAGTGCCTTTGTTCACAAGATACACACAAAAGTAATCGACCCATGGAATGTAGCTTCCTAACAGATATTTCAAGCAAAGTTTGGAGTTGAAGTATTTTCACTGTAGCTCTGTAAAATAGCAAACTGTTAGAAATATATAAAATACCCATTAACTACTAAACCTACTAGTAAGCTTATATATACTGATACATGAATGTATAATAAAGGCAGGAAAGTAGTATATCTATTTTTCAAGTTGTACTTCCTAGAACCTAAATTCACTCATATAATGAATGAAAAAAAATGGTAACAGCATTGCATCTAGGGGGAAAAAACTGCATAGTTGGGGGTATGTGGAAAAGAAAATTAATTTTTATGATATGTTTTTGTGCCTTTTGAATTTTGTCACATTATTCAGAAAATTTATTATTTTTGTAGAAATATATTCAAATTTACTAGTCCATTCTTGACCCTGAACTCAGGCCCAGGTAGGGCTCCACTGTGCCATATTTTTATTCCTAACTGATAGAGAGTAAAATGAAAGAGGTTCCTAAACCATTCAGTATAAATTAGAATCCCTACCAACATTATTTTCAATATCAGTATCCCAGTTTTATTCCTATAAAACATCATAAATGTAAATAATCTATCTGGGTGCTATATGTTTTTATTTTGCTCCATAATAAAGAACACTGTAATCTCTACTCTCTAGCCTATGGTAAAAGCCCTTTATAAAAATTACCTAGCCCACAGTAAAAGTCCACTATAAAAATTAGAGGAACTTAATTAATTATGACAACACACTAAACATTAAAGTCTAACATACGACTACTATTTTCTTGTACAATTTTAAGAAGAGATTGATAAGATTAATGGAGGGGGTTAAAGAGCTTAATACTTTGGGGTGCCTGGGTGGCTCAGTTGGTTAAATGTCCAACTTCAGTTCAGGTCATGATCGCGCAGTTTGTGAGTTCGAGCCCTGTGTTGGGCTCTGCGCTGATAGCTCAGAACCTGGAGCCTGCTTCGGATTCTGTGTATCCTCCTGTCTCTCTCTGTCTCTCAATAATAAATAAACATTATTTTTTTTAAATAACAGGAATTACCATTAAATTTTTTTAAAAAGTGTACTTTGGTACAAATTTTCATTAGGAATTACCCCAATCCCAAGGAGTGATAACGATATCTTATATTAATGTACTGATGTGAATTAGAGCAATAGATTCCCATTACTTAGATGCCTCTTGCTATGGAGCAGAAATCAGCTGACTATAGCCTAGAGGTCAAATATGGCGCATTATCTCTTCTGTAAATAAAGTTTTACTGGAACACAGCCACGCTCACTCATTTACATATTGTCTATGACTGCTGTCACACTACACTGCAAAAGCAGAGTTGAGTGGTTGCAACAGAGATTACAAAGCCTAAAGTATTTACTATCTGGCTGTTTACAGGAAAAAAAAAAAATTGCTGACTGCTGTTCTAGAGGTCTTCGTGGAGTTCCAAATAATGGTGAGAGCAGATGCTGTCACCAATATTACAAAGAAATTGAATAACCATCAGCACTGGGACAAAAATTATTCAAAGTCCTTTGTCTGGATAGGAAAAGAATACAATCTTTATATGAAAATTCTTTTAAAAGATTCCTTGAAAAGAATAACTGCTTATTATCAGGAAAAGACAGGGCAAGAAGCATGGGCAATGAGAAACTTCCATTATCTTTCAGACAAGTCTCCTGAGGTAATGCCATTCTAATTGTTTATTCAAGAGGTCATTTTGTGTTCAGATACAAATCAGACTCTAAAAATGGAAGGTGAGTGCCATTTCCATGTTCTCAATTACTCTGTCAGAGCTTAACAGTCATACGCATTTCCCCTATTAAATTATTGGTGATAGACAAGTGGTGTAAACCAACAGGACAGCCTATATATTCCAAGTAGCATGGCTGTTCCTTCCACACTCCCCAGGCTCCCTTCTGTTTAAGGTGAACTTAGGCTCTAAAATAGATATATCTATTCAGTATCAACAAAGGTGCTACTTTGGTAATGTGTTACGAGTATGTACATGTCCACCAACTAAAATCAGAACTCAGATTTTCAGCCCATTATTTGGGTTATCCTGGAAGAACTGGTAAAGAAAACTCTTAATAACAAATTAAATATAAATATAAATATAAATACAAATATAAATAAATATATACATATACATATATATAATATATAATTTAATATATAATACATAATTTAATATATAATATATAATTTATATATATACATATATTGTATATATATATATATAATATATGTATATATATATATATATAATATGACCCAGAGGAAAAAGAATTCTTTTGAAATAAATATTATTTAAGACATATATCTCCTCAGCCTGACTATAACTCACACATTTACTGTTTATGTTTTATAAAATAATAATGTTCCAGACAGTAGCTAAGAAATGATTATTTGCCCATGGGTCACACATCAGAGCTTATATGCACATTAATGGATAGGGGAGGAAGCTTCAATTTGCTTTTAAAAAATGAGATAAAAAGAGATCAAGGAAGGAAAAGAGCAGTCGCAGTTGATCAGTTTGATCACTTCTATAGATTGCTTGTCAGAGGGAGAAAAACATCACAGATATCACTTCAAGTTTTCAAAAGATTAGCACTGGACTAAGTTCTTCCCTAAACCCCTTCTTACCATTATGCCTCAATTATTTGACTTTTCTGTTATCAAATGCCAATCACTCCCAGGCGTCCTTCATTATCAAGTCAAAGCATTTTCCTTCCCAAAACTCAGATTGCAGCATTTCCCAAGGCTTACTGATGGTTTTACGAGGAACCAAACTTTCCAGATAAGATATTTTATACTTTGCAAATCATTTTAAGAACAGCATGCTGTAAGTGTGTGAGGCTAATTCTTTCTCCATCACATGCAGATAGAGTTGGGTTGGTTTCTCTACAATAATCAGGAGAAATTTCTCTTACAGTAACCCTTTCTGATAATGATCCAACATTTGCATGTTTGCAAAATAAAGGAAAAAAATAAGTGATCCTCAAAGCTGCAAGTCAAAACTATTGTATAGATTAAAAAATGCAATGATGGTATCTGAGGTGATCATGTTAAATTAATGTATCCATCAAATTAACTAAATTTGCTCTTTTTCAGATGGACATCAACACCGATGATGTTTTTTTCATTCAGTGTATATGTTTAGTTCCCCATATATGCAACTCAAAATTCAAAAACCATAAAACAGACAGAAAGAGCTAGTGTTAGAGCACTTCTATTTAGAAATGACCAAATTCAAGGTAAATATTTTCACATCAATGCAAGCTAATCAAGCATCCTTATCAAGAGGTAAAGCTGGTGCTTTACTCAAAGTTTAACATGGAATAGTTAAAGGCAAGGACAACTTTCAGGTGCCCTTATCAACATATTAGCCCCAATTGCATTTTCCAAATATGTTATCAAAATGGTAATTCTGTGCTTTCCTTTCTGTAGCTAGACTAGTTTTCATAAAGGTAGAATTATTACTATAAATATATTGGGGGGAAACTATTTCAATTACTGGGAGAATATGTAACTCCAAGTCTATTTATTTCAATTTATTCAACTGTCTTGATATATTCGCGCACAGAACTTTATAAAGAATGAATAAATTCACCTTGAAATTGTACCAATTGACTTTGGCTGGGCTAGGCTGTGAGAGGAATCAGAGTCCTTTTTTGAAATAAGCCTTGACAATGCTGATCAAAACAAAGAGGCTATTCATTTATTAAACTGACAGCTCAACCCCGGCTTCAAGCTTGTGGGATGATGGGGCCTGGGGTGTTAGTCATGGCCTGAGGTGCTGGCCTCTACCACATACATTTTTGCTACTCACACACTCAGAGCCTATATCTGATGGTGTGACATTTCCTAGGGCATTGGCAGCTGTTCAGATGTCAAGCAGCTGGTGTGAGAACTGTCATCCACTCCAGGTTGTTATTCCATGAGTGACATGTTAGCCCAGAGAATTTTTTCATAAAACCACCTTGGTTTCCCTTTAGTTACTTATAATCTTTCAAAAATTTCAGCAAAGAGATGTGTCGGGGATAACAACTCTATTAAAGCAAAATTGGGCACCAGATAATAGTGGTTATTATTACAAACTTGTGAAATATGCGTTGAGGAGTTTGTTACTAATAGAGTAATTGTACCAAATTTTGTAAACCGATTATTTATTTTATGAGTGATACTGAATTCAACTTTCTATTTACTTATTCAACAGGTAAAGCACTGTAATGCTATTCTGAATACTCTCAGAATGCTACATAAACTAAAATTATCTTGGGTATGGCAATGGGAGTGTGTTAGGTACACACGAACATCACCATCACATGTAACCATCCAAAAGCTACACAATCGTATGGAATAGAGCAAACCATGATCAACAGAGCACATTTAAATTTTCAGTCATCCACAGTATTATCTCGGCTTCTGAAGCACACTCAGCAACATTCAGAATGTGAAAGCATTCTTTCTTAGAACACATATTGCTACATGTTAAAACAAAGGGTTCCTTCTAAGAATATTCTGTTGCAAAATACAAAGTAAAGACAAGTTCTTGAACCAGTAATGAGATGGTGTTAAAATCTGATCATCATTTGGAGAAAGAGGAATATGTCCTTAAAAAAAAAAGGCTCAAAGGAATATGGCTGAGTAGGAGAAAGCTTGTATGAAACCTTTGAATGAAGAGAGCAAAGCATGATACTAGTCACAGCTAGAGCCTGGATATTCCCAAAGCCTCTAAGAAATTTTGGCTTTCCTCAAAAGACGTGTTTACTCAGGTTTACTTAGGATGGAAAAACAAATCTATGAATTTTAAAGTCATTTCAGTAAAAAGAGAGCAACATGGCCTGACAAAAATGATGCTGGCAATACTGCTAATGTTTCATTCTTTAATTTCCTACTGATCACTTTGCACATGCTTTTTCTACACATAAGTATGCAGTGTTGAGTTTCAAGAGTTTATTTTTTATCATTTCTTTCTTGCTTCCTTTCCACATTTTTGCAACATTATTACAAATTTCTCTTAGAGCATCCTCTCCCAACCCCACCACCACCACTAGCCCACATAAAGGAGGTAGAGCTGAATAATCCCCAATGTCAAGGTAGCAGGCATAGGACCTGGGCCTAGACCAGGTCACTGCCTTATATACACTTTAAAGTAGCAAATGACTCCAACTGGGCCAATAAAATTCGGTTCCCAAATTCCAATCTGAATTGATGAGGAAAAGTTTTGAAGCAGTAAGTTAGCTACCTTACTGCACCATTGAGAGAGCTTCTCTGAAAACTGAATCATCACAGAAGAAAAAAAAAGGAACACATCTATGCAAAGAACCTAGTGACATCCATTGAGACCCTGAATTTATCCTTATCTGAAAACACAACCCACATACATTTCAGTTACACAAGCAAATAAAATCCCTGTCATTAAGCCAATTTGCAATGATTTTGTTACTGTACCTGGACAAATGTTAATCTAACTATGCTCAAATTTTTATTAAGTCCTCTTTTATAAATTCTTGTACAAACTTGTGTTTGGAAAGGAAATAATATAATTAAAATAGATTTCTGTGAATTTTTGACAGATAGCCTTCACCTACATTTTTGGCCTATGCTTTAATGGACTAACATACTTAACAAATGATCTGGAACAAACTGGCCATCCAAAGGAGAAAAAGAAAAGTAAAAAATCTATACACACATCTGATACCATTCACAAAACTTACCTCAAGATAAATTGAAATCTTAAAAGCAGGAGGGACAAATGATAGGGTATTTTCAAAGGACTGAAACAGACTAAAATTGACTTATCGATAGAAAAAAAAAAAAAAAACAAAAAAAACAATGGAATGTTCATCTTCAAAATTCTAAAAAATAAAGAAAAACAAAATCCTGCTTATATCCAGTAAAAGTAAAATGCTATATCCAGTAAAATGCTATATCCAGTAAAAGTATCTATGGAGAATGAAGGTGAAATAAAGATATTTTAGACAAAAAAAAAAAGAAAGTAAGTAAAAAATAATGATAACATAAATAAATGAAAACCTGGGAGAATTTATCACCTTCAGCCTTGTACTAAGGACACTGTGAACAGAGTTGCTCAGGCAAAAGAACAATAATCACAGAAGGAAAATAGAACAAAGGAAAATAGGAAAAGTAATGAAGAGTAAGTATACAAAGAAAATTCAAAATGGATCACAGACCTAAATATAAAATAAAAAATATAAAACTTCTAGAAGATAATATAGGAGAAAATCTAGATGATCGTGGGGATGGTAATAACTTTTTAGACACAACACGAAACATGTGATCCATGAAATAAATAATTGATAAGCTGGACTTCATTAAAATTAAAAGTTCTGGGGCGCCTGGGTGGTTCAGTCAGTTAAGCATCTGACTTTGGCTCAGGTCATGATCTCATGGTTGTGAGTTCGAGCCCCGTGTCGGGCTCTGTGCTGACAGCTCAGAGCCTGGAGCCGGCTTTGAATAATGTGTCTCCTCTCTCTGCCCCTCTCCAACTTGTGCTCCATCTATCTGTCTCTCAAAAAATAAATAAATGTAAAAAAAAATTAAAAGTTCTGCTCTGCAAAAGATAATGTAAAGAGAATGAGAAGACAAGCCACAGACTAGGAGAAAATATTTACAAAAGATACATCTGATAAGGACTGTTACCCAAAATATACAAAGAACTCTTAAAATTCAACAATAAGAAAACAACCTGGTTAGAAAATGGGCCAAAGACCTGAAGAGAAACCTCACTAAAGCCATACAGATGCATAAAGTGTATGAAAAAGTATTTCACGTGATTTGTCACAAGGAAATCACAAATTAAAAAACAATTATATGCTACTAGAGGCCTATTAGAATAGCTAAAATCTGAAACACTGACAACACCGAATGCCAGTGAGAAAGTTGAGCAATAAGAGCTCTGATTTACTGCTGATGAAGACGCAAAATGGTACAGCCACTTTGGAAGATAGTTTCCTAAAAGACTAAAGAAGGTGGTTTCTTTTTTTTTTTTAATTTTTTTTTTCAACGTTTTTTATTTATTTTTGGGACAGAGAGAGACAGAGCATGAACGGGGGAGGGGCAGAGAGAGAGGGAGACACACAAAATTGGAAACAGGCTCCAGGCCATCAGCCCAGAGCCTGACGCGGGACTCAAACTCACAGACCGCGAGATCGTGACCTGGCTGAAGTCGGAAGCTTAACCGACTGCGCCACCCAGGCGCCCCGAAGGTGGTTTCTTAAAAGACTAAACATATTCTTACCCTATGATCCAGCATTCATACTCCGTGATATTTAACCAAAGGAGGCGAAAACTTATGCTGAAGATTTATTCCCTGCACATGGGTGTTTATGGTAGCTTTATTCATAATTGCCAAAACTTGGAAGCAACCAAAATGTCCCTTATCTGGTGAATGGATCAACTATGATACATCCAAATAATGAAATATTATTCAGTGCTAAAAAAAAAAAAAAAAGCTATCAAACCACAAAACAAAACAAACAAACAAAAACCAAACAAAACCAAATGAAGGAATTTTAAATGGATATTAGTAACTGAAAAAAGTCAATCTGAAAAGGCTATATAATAGATAATTCCAAATATATGACATTCTGGAAAAGGCAAAACTATAAAGGCAGTCAAAACATCACTGATTGCCGGGAGGGAGGGATGAATAGGCAGAGCACAGAGGATTACCAGCTCAACAAAAATACTCTGTATGATACCATAATGATGGATACATGTCAATATACATTTGTCCAAACCCGTAGAATGAACAATATCAAGAATGAACCATAATGTAACCTATGAATTTGGGATAATTACGATATGTCAGTGTAGGTTCATCCATTGTAACAAATGTACAAACAAATCCTGGTGGAGGATGCTGATAATAGAGGAGAATACGCATGTGTGATGACGTGGGGTACGTGAGAAATCTCTGTACATTCCTCTCAGTTTTGCTGTGAAACTAAACCTGCTCAGAAAAGAGTATCTTAATAAAAAAATTAAGTATGTATTTATATACATACATATATACATATGTATGTATATATATACATATATATATATTTTTTTAAGTAAACACACACACATAAAACAAGTTGTGATTTCATAGGGAAAGGACCATCATATTGTGCTAATTTCCAGTCATCTAGAAGTTAATCACTCTGATTAATCTTTTTCCTTGGATTTCGAACATTATTCCAGTGACATTCATTTTTATTTTTTAAATGTTTTTTTAAGGTCATTCTTTTTTATACCTGTATCTTTCTCTATCCCTCTTTACACACACACACACACACACACACACACACACACACACACACACACACATTTTAGGGATGAAGAAATGGTCTGAAATTGCCAGTGTTAACTATATCATCGGCCTGTACAAAACTAAAATACATAAGCATATGCATAAAGTATAGAATAAATTCACTAAAAATTTTTAGATTTTAACACAAATATGGAGTTATGTAAAATATACAAAGAAATTATCTTCGATAAAATACACACACATATGTCTGCATAAAAATATTGATATATATAAACATATAGACATATATGCATTCTTTTAAAAAGTTTTAATTTTATTTAAATCCAGGTTAGTTAACATACTGTAATAATGATTTCAGGAGTAAAATTTAGTGATTCATCACTTACATATAACACCCAATGCTCATCCCAACAAATACCCTCCTTAATGTCCATCACCCCACCTAATACCCCTCCAGCAATCCCCAATTTGTTTTCTGTATTTAAGAGTCTTTTATGGTTTGCCTCCCTTTCTCTTTTTATCTTATTTTTCTTTCCCTTTCCCAGTGTTCATCTTAACCTCCACATATGAGTAAAATCATATGATATTTATTTTTCTCTGACTTATTTCACTTAGCATAATACACTAGTTTCATCCATGTTGTTGCAAATGGCAAAATTTCATTATTTTTCATCACCAAGTAATATGCCTCAATTCCACTAATATATATACATATATATATATATATATATATATATATATACATACACATACACACACACACACACACACACGTGTGTGTGTGTGCGTGCGCGTGCATATAATCTTCTTTATCCATTTGTCAGTCAATGGACATTTGGGCTCTTCCCATAATTTGGCTATTGTTGATAGTGCTACTATAAACATTGGGGTGCATGTGCCTCTTCCAGTCTGCATTTTTTGAATTCTTTGGATAAATACTTAGTAGTGCATTTGTTGGGTCATAGGGTAGTTCTATTTTTAATTGTTTGAGGAACCTCCATACTGTTTTGCAGAGTGGCTTCTCCAGCTTGCATTCCCACCAGCAGCACAAAAGAGTTCCCCTTTCTCCATATCCTCACCAATATCTGTTGTTTGCTGAGTTGGTAATGTTAGCCATTCTGACTGGTGTGAGGTGGTATCTCATTGTGGTTTTGATTTGCATTTCCCTGATGATGAGGGATGTTGAGCATCATTTCATGTGTCTGTTAGCTATCTGGATTCTTTTTTGGAAAAGTGTCTATTCATGTCTACCGCCCATTTCTTCACTGGCTTATTTGTTTTTTGGATGCTGAGGTTAATAAATTCTTTATAGATTTTAGATATTAATCCTTTATCTGATAGGTCATTTGTAAATATCTTCTCCCATTCCATTGGTTGTCTTTTAGTTTTTTTTAATTGTTTCCTTCACTGTGTGGAAGCTTTACATCTTGATGAGGTCCCAATAGTTCATTTTTGCTTTTATTTCTCTTGCCCCCAGATATGTCTAGTAAGAAGTTGCTGCGGCCAAGGTTAAAGAGGTTGTTGACTGTTTTCTCCTCTAGGATTTTGATGGCTTCCTGTCTTACATAGAGATCTTTTATCTCTTTTGAGTTTATTTGTGTTTGTGGTGTAAAAAAGTGGTCAAGTTCCATTCTTCTGTATTTCACTGTCCATATTTCCCAATGCCATTTGCCACAGAGACTGTTTTTTTTCCATTAGATATTCTTTCCTGATTTGTCAAAGATTAGTTGGCCATGCGTTTGTGGGTCCATTTCTGGGTTCTCTATTCTGTTCCATTGATTTGAGTGTCTGTTTTTGTGCAAATACCATACTGTCCTGATGATTACAGTTTTGCAATACAGCTTGAAGTCTGGGATTGTGATGCCTCCAGCTTTGGTTTTCATTTTCAAGATTGGTTTGGCTATTCAGGGTCTTTTCTGGTTCCATACAAATTTTAGGATTGTTTGATCTAACTCTGTGAAGAATGCTGGTATTATTTTGATAGGGATTGCATTGAATATGTAGATTGCTTTGGGTAGTTGGTCATATATTTGTGGGTCAGTTTCTGGGTTCTCTATTCTGTTCCATTGACCTACATGTCTGTTTTTGTGCCAATACCATACTGTCTTGATGATTGCAGCTTTGTAATACAACTTGAGGTCCAGAATTTGGTGATGCCTCCAGCTTTGGTTTTCTTTTTCAACATTACTTTGGCTATTCAGGGTCTTTTGTGATTCCACACAAATTTTAGGATTGTTTGGTCCAGCTCTGAGAAGAATGCTCGTGCTATTTTGATTGGGATTGCATTGAATGTGTAGATTGCTTTGGGTTGTATCGACATTTTAACAATATTTGTTTTCCATTTCTTTGTGTCTTCTTCAATTTCTTTCATAAGCTTTCTGTAGTTGTCAGTGTATAGATCTTTTAAGTCTTTGGTTAAATTTATTCCTAAGTTTTATGGTTTTTGGAGCAATCACAGATGGGATCGATTCCTTGATTTTTCTTTCTGCTGTTTCATAATTGGTGTATAGAAATGCCACAGATTTATGTGCATTGATTTTATATCCTGCAACTTTGTTGAATTCATGTATCAGTTCTAGTAGTTTTTTTGGTGAAATATTTTGGGTTTTCCAGGTAGAGTATCATGTGGTTTATGATGAGTGAAAGTTTGACTTCTTCATTGCCAATTTGAATGCCTTTTATTTCTTTTTGTCATCTGATTGCTAATGCTAGGACTTCCAACACTATGTTGAACATAGTGAGATTGGATATCCGTGTTGTGTTCCTGACTTTAGGGGAAAGCTCTCAGTTTTTCCCCATAGAGGATGATATCAGCTATGGGTCTTTAGTATATAGCCTTTATGATCTTGAGGTATGTTCTTTCTATCCCTACTTTCTTGAGAGATTTTCTCAAGAAAGGATGCTGTATTTTGTCAAATGCCTTTTCTGCATCTATTGAGAGGATCATGTGGTTCCAATCCTTTTATTTATTTAGTTAGTTAGTCAATTAGTTATGTGATGTATAATGTTGATTGATTTGTGGATATTGAGCCAGGATTGCAGCCCAGCAATAAACCTCACTTCCATCATGGTGAATATTTCTTTTAAAGTATTGTTGGATCTCTTTTGCTAGTATCTTGTTGAGAATTTTTGCATCCATGTTCATCAGAGAAATTGAACGGAAACATCAGGGAAATTTTAGTTCTCCTTTCTAGTGGGGTATTTGTCTGGTTTTTGAATTAAGGTAATGCTGGCAGGCATATATGCATTCTTATATATGTTTGTATATATAAGAATGCATATATTTATTCCTTAATATCATAGGTTTTCCTTAATATCCTGATTCTTTTAATCCGACTTGTTCCCTGAATGTTATCACTGCTTACTTAAATATGTCAACTGTTGCTTAATTTTTTTGTTTGTTTGTTTGTACTCTTGAATTCTTGGTCACTTTGAATATTTAATACTGATCACTTGATCACTAAAAATAATCTTCTGAATGTTTTCAACTTTCATTATTCTCATTCTCAGATTTTTCTCCTACTGTGTATTAGGAGTTCAGAATGAATATATGTATGTGTGTATGTACAAAGAGATATTTGTATGTGTCTATAGATAGATGTTTGTTATCTGTCTATCTAACCATCCATCTACCTACCCATCCATTCATGGAGAGGGAGGGAGAGACAAAGATAGGAGGTGCTGTAGCTAATTTTCATCTTTAAATTTAGGCTTTGGAGTTCCTCCATTCTTTTTAAAATACACTCTGGATACTTCTGCATGTTTCCTTGGAGACTTTTCTGGGAAAACAAAACCTTTCAACATTTGCATCTACTTTAAGTCAAAAGATTTAGTTTTTTGCTTTGTTTTAGAAAGAAAGGAATGATGCTAGGTTGAGGAAGACTGGGAAGAGGGAGCAAGACAAGAGTCCATTAGTTTATTTGTCCCCTCATTCATTGTGATGCTCAAGGTTATAACGTGATGCCTGCTATGCAGAAATAAATTACCATATTAGAAACAATGGTTTTGAACCATGGGGTATGCACATCAGGAAATATTAAATTAACAACTGTGTTCATTTTGCCTAAAATATAATATTACCATGAGTCAGAACATTACAATGTATTGAAATGCTCCCATTTTATCTAAAACTTAAATTATTTTTTGATTCAGTTAAAAGCAATAATCTTTCCCCAATATATTCCCATTTTAGATTCATTTATCTCATTTCATACAGTCTTTTTCACATTATGCAAGTTCAGAGTTTGTGAGGAATTTTTCTAGTTCATTTTCTGATTTAAGACTAAACAAAGAGAGTGGTCACTTCTCATAATTTTTATTCCTAGATCCAGAAAATTATAGATGTTGCATGAATGTTTTTTTTAATAACTGGATCATGTAGAATCAGGCAAAAGTTTGGTATTTTCTCTATCCCTTTTAAGAAATTTTCTTATTTTCAAAGTTTACATCAGGATCCATGTAAATATCTTGCCTCATATCACAATGAAAATAACTAGGAAAAAATAATTTTATGTGCATTTAAAAAGTACTCATTAGTATTAGAGGAGGCAACAGTTCTGGACAGAATGTAATTTCTAAATAATATTTTGTGTACTTTAACAGAGATTCTTAATTATGAAATACAAAATTTAAAGTACATTCCAAGGAAGGAAAGGCTGTAGTAATTCTCTTTATTACTTACTACTATCAGTTGACTTGTTTTGATTCTGATAATTGAAAATACTATGTTTCCTGTTTACCACTTCTAATCACTTCCCTACTTTCCTTTCTGTTTATGTTGGGATTTGGAGATTTTGTTTTGTTTTTTTGTTATTTTGCTTTCTTTTTTTTTTTTTTAAGAAAGAAAAAATTTAAGGATTTGAAATTAGTTTGTAGAGTTAATGGCCTACGGTTCTATTTTCATCTTCTCTTACTCTCAAGAGAGAATAAAAATCTCCACAGTCTTCAAACATGGAGCTTTTGCTTTCATATTGGTGATTTTTACTCCCCCCTAGTCAGCAAAATTGCTGATCAAGTGTCAGGTTCCATTTGAAAGGCTTAACAGCACATCTTGTCAGTTTTTACAGCTCTGAAAATGTCCCCAATTTACTTTAATTGTCTTCTCTCAGGTGGCAGCAATCAAATGACAGTGATAAGGGAAGTGTTTCCTATTACAGCAATGAGTTTAGATTCTCTAGCCCTCTCAGCCATACCATATACAAGTGATAATGAACAACCTGACAATTAAATAGACACCATTTTTGAGTTGCTATATAAACAGTGGGACATAGTCTTATTACTTAATTACTAGAATACCAACTGATACAAAAAAACCAGCATTTTCTTCTAATGTGTGGACTCCAGAAGAATCTCCTTGGAATTGATTCCTGTATCTATTTACTTAGATTAAAGCCTGCCACTGTGAAATTAAAAAAAAAAAAAAAAAACATACTTCTTTCACTTAACTTGCCAACATGTCCCTTTCCCCCTCCTAAAACCTCAGACATTAATTAATTATCCATTTCTTTACTTGTAATTAAAGATGGGATTAAAAAAAACTTAGTTTCATAGTCGGTGGTCCTTATGTAAAAAGGAGGAAAATATGTTCTTGCTTTAATAATATTTTCTTCACTGACACTAAATTAATACAACCTTTGACCTCAAGGTAACCAACCACTAGCAGACTGCCAGTGAAGATTTTTTTTTAACAACTTAATAATTTCATAGAGGTAATTATGTCAGTGTTCAAGTTAACTTTTGTAAGAGCGATTATTCTTTAAACTCCTTATTGCTATCTGGTGTACGGCAAAATGATGCAGAACTAGTAATGTCTAACACGTATGGCCCCTCTCAGATTTCTTCAGATTCATTATTGACTTTACCCTTTATTGGAACTATAAATCACAGAATAGGTCAATTAATGCAACTAATATTGTCAGTTAGGTTTTATATTTTAAAGCATCACACAATACACTGAAGTGAAAAGAGAGTAGTTCTCTACTGCTGTATTTTGACCTTAGGACAACTAATTTACTTGTGAGAAAATAGTTAAATATTCTTCCTTCTTTCTTTTTTTTTTATTTTTATTTTTCACTAATTTATTTATTTATTTAATTTTTTAGTCTCTCAAATTTGTCAGGCTCCATGTTCAAAGCCTATGCACATAAAATGGACAATTAGAAAATTCCAAGAATTTTCATATAACTCATGTTTTTATTTTTTTTTTCTTTTTTAATTCAAGGTTAGAAAAGATGGAGTAGGTAATATCCAAAAGACAATGAGAATATGCAAAGATAAATAAACGAACAGTCACAATAAACACACAGTCTTGAGAAAGACTGGAAGTAAAAATGTTTCATACAGATTTGCTTGTTAGACTACAGAAAGAAACAAAGGAAGACATAAAAAGAACAATTATTGAGTACTTCAGTGTTAATCACTATGTTAAAAAATTTGAGGTTTTTGAGTTTTGTTTTGTTTTTTTAAGTGTTGCCCTATGACAAACATTATTTTATTTCCAATTTATGGAGGAAAAAAAATAGTTTAGCAAAGTGAAATATCAAATTAAGCAATTTATGAGTGGTAGCCTGAGATTTATACTGTGTCTAATGGACTTCATAATTCAAGCTACTCTATGCCACCATATTTGCATACACAATATATATTGGATAAAAGGGTTCGGTTTCCCCGCCTTTAGTTAAAGGTGCAATGAAGGAGTTATCCATCTTCAAAGAAATGCAACAATATTTGTTAGCAACAGGTAACAGAATACAATTACTCTTACTTTTAAAACAACTATTTTCTAACTTCAAAACTACAGGTTATAATTTAAACTTGTACATGTAATTGGGGTACCTGGGTGGCTCAGTTGGTTAAGTGGTCGACTTCGGCTCAGGTCATGGTCTCACAGTTCATGAGTTTGAGACCTGCATTGGGCTTTGTGCTGACAGTTCAGAGCCTGGATCCTGCTTTGGATTCTGTGCCTCCTTCTGTCTCTGCCCCTCCCCTGCTCGCACTCTGTCTCTGTCTCTCTCTCTCTCTCAAAAATAAATAAATATATTTTTTTAAAAGTTTAACCTTAAATACTTAATAAAGATGCATAGAGATCACACAATGCTGCTTAATAATTTGAAAGCCAAAATTAGGTGAACCTTGCCTTCTCTTTCTTGGGTATGGCATCCATTTATTTTATTCCATAGACATCTATTTTTGAAAGTTCTAATCCATCTATTTTCATTGTGATTTTTCAATGTTTTAAAATTCATGTTCTTTATTATTTTTTTTTATTTATTTATGAGAGAGAAAGAGCGCACAAGCAGGATAGAGACGCAGAGGGAGAGAGACTCTTAAGCAGGCTCCACATTCAGCCTGAAGTTCAACTTGGTGCTCCATGCTCCATCCCATGACCCTGGGATCATGAATTGTGCTGAAATAAAGAGTCGGATGCTCAACTAAGCCACCCAAGCATCCTTAAAATTCTTTAAATTATATAGCCTAACATAAAATACAATATAATTACTGGAGCAATGCATTTCTCATTATTTGTGAGAAATTAATAAATAAAATAAATTAAATTAAAATTAAATATTCCTAAATTTTGGAAATTATTACATAGGAGGTATATATATATAATTTCCATACCTGAAATTTTAGTTAAAGAAAGGTAACAAGTGCCCAACAATCTGACAATATAATGTGCAATTCTTGTTTTGTTCTGTCTTCTTTAGTCACCTACAGAATTTCAACAGATAATAAGAAAAGAATATGCAATGGGGTACGTGGGTGGCTCAGTCAGCTGAGTGTCTGACTCTTGGTTTCAGCTCAGGTCATGATCTTGCAGTTCATGAGTTTGAGCCCTGCATCAGGCTCTGCACTGACAGGGCAGAGCCTGCTTGGGATCCTCTCTCCCTTTCTCTCTGCCTCTATCCAACTCTCATGCTTTCTCTCTCTCAAAATAAATAAATAAACTTAAAAAAATAAAATAGTATACAATTTCATGCCCAAGGCTTTGTTTCAACCATTCAATATTTTATATAAACGAAACAAATTTTCAAAAGTGATTTCTTACTAGGAAGTAATAGTTATAGACTTTATTATTATGAAGACTTGAATGTACTGTATCAGATTTCCTCAACAATAATTATGAGTACTGAAAATCTGATAAAAAATGGTTACCTATAAGTGAATCACCATGTTCTTTCAACAGGTACAAAATTTCATCAGAAATTTAGTTTTATGAGGAAGTAGCTAGATTTGATATTGGCTGCTTTTATTCCCTATCACTCACTATTTTTCTTTGAAAATAATATATAACATTTTGTTTGGAATGGCACTTAAGTAATTTTATTCATCTTTGTAATAAATTTCCTTACATGTCAATCCTTGGTTGGTCTTGAAGAGCTTAGCATATTTCATAAAAGTTAGGAAATAACGATAATAATAAACTATTTGAACTATGAAAGAATCACTTGCAAATTCAATATATCCTACAAGATATAAAATAAACAATTGCACTGAGTTCTCTACTGAAATGACCACTTGTTTTCATGGAGGGAAATGGCATGGATCCAGCTTAAGTGAGTAACTAGGCAAGTGGATTCATGCAAATGTATTTTAGAAGAAAATTATCTCCTTTTGAAGAATAAGAACATATATGATCAATTGCACCTCACATCCTCAGGTTCCCTACATGAGGCTATTGAAGTTACTTTATAATCTGAATGGACCCATCACATTAGTTAAACAACTTGCCTATAAAACTACCCCTCTTTTTGCAACTTTGTTTTAATACATTTATTTAATAAGGAAACAATCTTGACAGTAAGAATACAATCTTATGGTGTAATTTGGTTCTTTAGATTTTAAAAGCTGAGCACTACATGGTTTAGATCTATTGTATAATGAAAGCTTTGGCTCATTTGATGGAGAAATAGGTACCCTGTGCCAGGAATGTCTGTGTTTGTGTTGTACAAGTAAGTATGTTTGCATGTGTAATTTCCACACATCCATATTCTTGCTGATGATAGCAAGGATCTAATAGATCTATTTGACCTAGAAGACTCATGCCATTAATATACATGTATGTAAAACCTTTATATTGGTGGTGAAAATTATTTTTCCCTAAGCATATTTGTTCATTGACACTTTAAAATTTGGGGCTCATCACTGCGATATTTGTGATATCAAGTTGCATGAACAGTTTATGATTTTAGAGTATTTTTCTTTCAGAGAGGGGTATATAAAAAACCTTTAAAGAAAGTGCCAAATGGTAAATATAAAATAAAATTGAGCAGTGAGGAAAAGTGTTTATCAAATGGCATAATTATTTACTAATTATTCACTTTACACTTGCAAAATATGGTACAGTGTTCATGTTTGTAATAGCTTTCATTTTTCATATGAAAGCATATCCATAAATATTTGTCTAAGTAAAGACCTGCTCTGTGTACAAATGATTGTTGAAACTGAGTGCTTGGAAAGTAGATCTTCAATGTTTTCACTGAGAAATAATGAAAACATATTTGATAAATAATTCATTTAACACCTGCTGTGCATAATAATCACTCATGATGTTGGGAGTTCTTTCTGAAATAGTTCTCCAAATAAGTTGTCCTTTGCACAGCGTTGTTCCAGTGAGGAGACTTAAAAGTTTGTGATATTTCAGTAAGCATGTTGGTTTAGGAATTAATACAAAGAAAATGTTCCCTGAAGCTTTCTGTAAATGATTTTATCTCAAATGTGCAAATGGCTTGGTCAAGGTTTAAATAAGAATTTTCTGAAAGGGAAAGCATTATGCACATCCTAAATGAAGCTACACTTTTTAATTTTTTCAAATATCTATCAATGTAGCATATTAAACTTGTAAAATGTTTTAAAACAGGTATGAAAGAAAATATTATTATTATATGTTCATGCTTCCCAATGTGTCTTCCTGAAAGCATCAAAGAGGAACTTCTTACTAATGCAAATTTTCAGTCCCTGACCAGACTGACTGTTTTATCAGAAACTCAGGAGGTGGGGCCCAGCCATCCAAGTTTTAATGAACCCTGAAGGGGGTTCTCATGCTTGTTCAAGTTTAAGAACCCTTACGTATATAATAAGGGTGCCATCTGAAGCTAAAGGTTTCCATACTATTATTATGTCAGAAATGCTTAACATGTCTGAAGAATAAGAATTTATGAAACCAATAAAATATACCAACATTTGTATTAAGTGTGAAAAAAATATTTTTGCACTTTTTACCTTCATAGTATAATTAAATAATTTTCATAGAAGCAGACTCAGTCTTTTCATCAATTTCAGAATTTTTTGTATTTCATATTTAATATTTCATAGCTTAAGAATATATACTTTGAGAAAGTTTCAAGATGGTACAAATACAAACCAGTTTCACAGTGTAAAAAGAACATCTTTTATTTCTTTTGTGTATTCAAGGCACAGAGTATGTACTATAAATTCTTTCTAATAATCATAATCATAATAATGATATTGGTAATAGGATCTCAGCCTTTACTGTCCCAGATGGTTTTAATAACAGAATAATGACTCATACATGGAAAGCAAGGAGTTTTTCAACAAATTCAAATAAATCTGATTTTTCGAAAAGATATCTCTTTTTCGTTTTTCTGATCCCTGATGCTGGACAGTTGGTCATGAATTTAGAATCTTTAAATTCCTCAAAACATTTACTTAGTTGAAATTATTTCATTCCACCTGAAAATGCTTTTCCATACCCTAATCTCACTAATGACAGAAATTTCTTCTCTTAGATGTGCTCAACAAATGTTGTGATGAGTAAATAATAAATTAATTAATAAAATAAAATAAAATAAAATAAAATAAAATAAAATAAAATAAAAATAAGGTTACCTTAACCATCACCATGTTCTGGAATGTGTTTTAATTTTTTTTTTTATGTTTATTTATTTTCAGGAGGGGGACAGAGCATGAGCAGGGGAGGGGCAGAGAGAGACAGAGACACAGAATCTGAAGCAGGCTCCAGGCACTGAGCTCTCAGCACAGAGCCCAGTTTGGTACTCGAACTCACGAACTGTGACATCATGACCTGGGCTGAAGTTGGAGGCTTAACTGACTGAGCCACCCAGGTGCCCCTGAAATGTGTATTTAGAATAGAGATAGTGTTAATATAAATCTAGTGCTTATGACAGTTCTCTGGGACATAAATATTGATTCCGTAATGGAAATCATGGAATGACTGAGATTTAGCAACAATAGAGATAGTAGGCAGAAAGCCTAAGACAAAATTTAGGTGTTAATAAATCAATAAAATGTAAAAAATAAAATCAAATCAGAAAAGTACTTGACTATAATAATATAAATTATACTAAAAGTGATTGAGTTTATTGCATAAGCTGTGGCTTCGTTACTATAAGAATGGCATGAAAAAACAAATAAAAAAAACAGAAAGGAGAGTCTCCAAAATTAAAAACACTAAATAGGAATTTGAGACAAAGGAGAAGAAAATGTTAAGCAGAAACTAACAATTGTTATCTTTAAGCAGGAGATCATTTGGGGATTTCATAAACAAACAATAAAATACAGAAAATCAGTTTCATAGCAGCAGGGGAACCTCACTAAAGAGTAGGGCCTGAGTGTAGCATGATGTAATATTTAAAGGCTGATACTGTAGTGCCGACCTTCTTGAATATATGTTACCATTAAACCCAATATGCTTTCTAATATGTTTACTGGACTTAACAGCCAAATATTTCAAATATGTTTGTTGTATAAAATGCAAATATAATCCTCCCTCATAAATGAGATTTGAACCAGATATTGTGCTAAAACCACAAGTTTAAGATTTTTAACTATAGGCAACAGATGATTTAAAATCTATGTATTTCTTTTGTCAATAGCACCTTTATTGTATGCATTTCTAAAAAGCTGTGAAACTTTCTCAGTTAATTGAGAAAGTATTTTAACCACCACCACCCCATCCGTGGCACACTCTTAGTTATCAAACACGTATTGGTCATGGAAGTTAATTAAACCCGCTTCTGAAAGTTCTGTTTGCAGATGCCTTAAAGTTGGCCACTTGGAGAGAGATCAGGTAAGGAGATATTTGTATGCAATTGTGCAAGAACAACTCTTGACAGAATGCAAAGTGGAAACCTGCCTTCACGAATCTAGTTTCCCTCTTGTTGTTGTTGTTTGTTTGTTTGTTTTAGTTAGCTCTGTCTGGAGCAAGAGTGCTAAGAGAGCTGCCGCTGTGAATGTTTGTTTCCACAAAACTGCCCACCTGACTGACACATCCTGATTCCAGTAATTTGCCTCCAAGCACTATGTTGCCACTCAAGGAGGTAACGTGGACAGAGCTCTGGTTTCTTAGTACAGTTTTTCCAGCTACTCCCCACCCCAAGAACCTATTATAAGTTTCTCAAAGAAACTTGAATGTTTCAATTCAGTGCTGAAACGGAATTGTTTTCAACCCTTTTTATTACAAAATATCTCACATACAAAAGTAAACAAAAGTATTACAGCAGAGTAATCACCAATACCTGTTAATAGTCACCAATTAGATTAAGAAACAGACCATTGCTAGCAACCTAGAAATCCAACCCTTATATACCCTCTCAATAACTACCTACTCCCCACTTCTAAAAGGTAACTGAATTTAATGGTGATCACTTTATATTTCCTTTATATTTTATACCAATCAATCATAAAACCCTAACCAGTTTGGTTTATTTTTGAAAGAAACATGAATAAACGTTATCATACAGCACATAGACTTTTATGTCAGGAGTCATTCATCCAATGAATATTATATTTAAGATTCAGCCATATTTTTCAGTGTAGTTGTGGGTCTTTTGTTTCCATTGATGTATATTATTCCATTATTTGTATGATAATTCTATTTACCCAAATATCCTAAACAATGCTGTTATGAATGTTTTTGTACATGTCCCTCGCATGTTCTTTGTACTATCTAGGATTACAATTGCTCCTACAGGGAGTATGTATAAATTATATTTAGGAGAAAGGGTCAAATTTCCAAAATGATTCTTACTACCTTCTGCGATATAAGAGAGCTTCCAGGGTTATACACCTTAGCCAACATGGAGTTGCATTCTTTTTAATTTTAACCATCCGAATGGGTACATACTGGTGTCCCATTATGTTTTAATCTGCATTTCCTTGAATACCAATAAGGTCAAGAATGTTCCTTAGACTTTTATATGACACTTGGGTATCTTATTCAAGCCTCTTGCCCATTTCTCTGATGTATTCTTTTGCGTTTCTTTTATTAGTTAGTCAGAGTTCTTTAAACATTCTGGATACCAGTCCTTTGTCCACTTACATATTGTAAATAAATTCTTGCACTCTGTGAATTGCCTTTTTATTATTTTAATGGCATTTTTTTTTGAAAATTAGTTCTTGAATTTAAGGTTGTCCAATTACCAATATTTCCCTTTATGGTTAATGCTTTGTGTGTTCTATTTAAGAAATATTGTTCCACTCCACTGTAAAGATATTCCTTTATATTAGCTTCTAAAATTTTTGTCTTTATTTCTCACATAAATTTATAATTTCCTGAAACGTATTTTCAATATACGGTATGAGGTAGCAGTCAGGTTGCACTATTTTCCATTTGGATAATCAACAGTTCCACCATCATTCACTAAAGGCACAATCATTTCCTATCGTTCTACATTACCATTCATGTTTGAATTAAGGGTCTATATATGTATGCATCTACTGATATGATGTATTTTTTAAAGTTTGTCAACATTTATTTATTATTGAGAGACAGAGACAAAGCATGAACATGGGAGGGGCAGAGAGAGGAGGTGACACAGAATCCAAAGCAGGCTCCAGGCTCTGAGCTGTCAGCACAGAGCCTGACATGGGGCTCAAACCCATGAACCACGATACCACGACCTGAGCTAAAGTCAGACGCTTAACCTACTGAGCCACCCAGGTGCCCCTGATATGATGTATTTTATGTTCTACTGATCCTCTATTCTTGCACAAATAAGATGTCCACTTTACTGCAATGTGATATTAGTCCCAATGTCTGATACGGCAAGTCCTCCCCCTTTGCTCTTCTTCAAGGCAGATATGATGGCTATAAGCATTTTGCATTTTTGTATCAGTTTTTAGGCCCATCATGTTCCATAAAAACTCCTGTTGGGATTTTCATTCAGTGTGCAATGGATCCAAAGGTAAGCTTAGGGAAAGTCAGAATCATTAAAAAAGTGAATCTTTTACTTCAAAAATATGATACACACATCAATTTACTTACATTAAAAAAAAAAATTTCTCCCTGTAATACTTGGTAGTTTCTTCCTATTGCACTTTGTCTGCTAGCTTTATTATTTGATATTCTTATGCTATTTTAAGACATTGTTTTAGAATTTTGCTTTTTATTTGTAACTATAAAAAATGGAGTGGAGTTTTATACTTGGATTTGCATCCACAAGCCTTGCTAAAATACGTTACTGATTTTAATACTTTATTTGTATTCTTTTGTTTCTATCTACATATTGTATGTGAATGTGAGTTCTTCCTTGGTTTACTGAAAAGTTAAGGTCTCCGATAAAATGTTGAAGACTGGTGACAGCAGCTATCTATGTCTCCATTTTAAATTGAATATTTTCAAAAATTTCAATATTAAGAACTATTTTTCCTAGACCTTTTTGTGGTATATACATGTACTAGAAAACCAAAACTAAGGATGCCTGGTTGGCTGACAGTTGATTAAGCATCCTATTCTTAATTTTGGCTCAGGTCATGATCTCACAGTTTGTGAGTTCAAGCACCATATCAGGCTCTGTGCTGATAACACAGAACCTGCTTGGGATTCTCTCTCTTTCCCTCAATAAACTTAAAAAAATAAAAATAAAAAAAATAAAAATAAAAGGTATGACTTTAGTCTAAAATTTTTAAAGGCATGAATAAACCCTGAATGCTATCCAGCCCTCTCTTTCACACGTTTTTGAGATGATGATATGATTTTTCTTCTTCTGTTAATATGTTACATTAAATTAATTGATTTTTAATGTTAAACTAACTTTATAAAACCAATCTGGTTATGATGTATTATCCTTTTTATGTATTCCTGAATTAAGTTTGCTAATTATTTAATTAGGGTTTGGAACTCTACAGTAACGTTTAAGATCAGCATGAACATGTTCTCTCCTAAAGTGTTCCATCCTCATAATATGAGTTGGAAAGCATTTGTGCTGTTCTTTGTTTTTTGCTTTCATGTTTTTTAAAAATTTTCCAGAAGTTTTTGTGCAAGACTAAATTATCCGTTGTTTAAATATTAGGAAGTGCTCACCAGTGAAGGCATCCAGGCCTAGATTTTTGTTTTGTATTGCTTTGTGATGTTTTCCATAAATTAAAAAAAAAATGTTTTTGTAGAAAGGCTTTTAAATTGGGATTAAATTTACTTAGTACTCACAAAGTAATTTGAATTTCTATTTTCCTGTGTCTGCTATAATGTCATTTTAAGTTTTTAAAATTGGTCACGGGCAATCTGGGTGGCTCAGAAGGTTGTGTCTGATGCTAGATTTCGGCTCAGGTCATGATCCCAGGGTTGTGGGATCAAGCCTTGCATCAGGCTCCATGCTGAGTGGAGCCTGCTTAAGATTGTCTTTCTCTCTCTCTCTCTCTCCTTCTGCCCTGCACTCTCTCTCTAAAAATAAATTAGAATAAAATAAAATAAAATAAAATAAAATAAAATAGTTCATTATTTCCTGTTAAAAGTTTTTTTTTAAGTTAAAACTTTATTTTTTTAAAGCAGTTTAAGGTTCATAGTAAAACTGAGAAGTTTCAGAGATTTCTCATATATTCTCTCCATACATGCAGAGTCTCCTCCATTATCAACATCTTCTATCAGAGTAGTATATTTGTTACAACACATCATAATCATCCAACGTCTACAGTTTACATGAGGGCTCAATCTTGGTGTTTTTTGTTCTATGGGTTCAGACAAATATACAACTGTATCTATCATTATGGTACCATACAGAGTACTTCCACTGACCCAAAAATTCTCTGTCTTCTACCTATTCATCTCTAAATCCCAGAAGACATAATTGAAATCATTTAATGAAGCTAATATTCATCTAGATATTCCCGCATATTTACCCCTTCCTGATATTATTTATCTTCTTGTAGTTTCTTGCTTTCCTCAAGGTTATTTTATATTAAAGAACCCCTTTAGTGTTTCATATTTTGACTCCTCAAGCCTTCTGGGAGGAGGATACAGAGAATGGCTGTGGAGTCAAAATATGTAATCTACATTAAAAAATGGGCCAATGAATGAAAAAAATATTTTAAGAGTATTCAAAGTTAATACAGTATTTCCATTTTCTGCTATGTATTTTCTAATACTACCACACAAATTTCCAATGCTCAGTGGACTGTGACCGGGTAACCTACAAATTTAGATAAATTTTGACACTATTTGGTGTAAAGGTCAGATCCCACAGGTTAAGAGGTCAGTCCTATATATAAGACTGCTCCCACTTCAGATACCCATCACAAGTGCAGGATGTTACTTATGCTTCTGACTTATTTGCTATAAACCATAGGTTCCTCAGACCTCTTTGGGGGTTTGGTTAATTTTCTAGAATGGTCCACAGAACTCAGCAAACAGTTTGCTTACTGGATTAGTGGATTCTACAAAGAATATTAAAGGATATGAGTGAACAGCCAGATGAAGAGATACATATGGCAAGATCTATAAGGGTCTCAAATACAGGAGCTTCTGTCTCTGGAGAGTGTGGGGTGTGAGACCCTTCTAGTGCATGGTTTCATTCTGGTTCACTAACCGGGAAGCTCACTGAACCAAATCCTTCGTTGTTTTATGGAGTTATTTTATGGAGGTTTCTGAGCACAAGTAATTAAATCATTAGTTACTGGTGATTAAACATCTCAAGCCCCACTTTCCTTCCCAGAAGTCAGGGTTGGGCTGAAGTTCCAAAGTTCTTATCATTGATTCCTCTGGAAACTAGTCTCCATCCTTAGGGGCTTTTCAAATGTCACCTCATATATATAATCTCAGATGTGGTTGAAAGGGGCTTGTTATAAATAACAATGTGCTCCTTTTACCTTTATTGCTCTTACTAGTCAGGAAATTCCAAGAGGTTTAGGAGCTCTGTGACAGAAATGGGAAAAAGACCAAACACATACCTCTTTTTATAAATCACTGTATTACACACTCAAAAATAAAAATTTGTGAAAAGAAGATGGCATTTAAAATAATTTAAAAGAAAAATTACCGTTTTCTCAATCTCATAGGCAACTCAGTCATTCTATATATGATTTAATTGTATTAATGTATGCATATGTATACTGTGGTCTATCCAAAAACAATTTATGGTACCCATTGATTTCTAAGCATAAGCATATTTCAGTGACAGCACAGGCCTGGGAGGATATTTGAATGTTACAAAATGTATCAGTGTAACCAGATTAAAGGCAACTTTTTTTTTTTAATTTTTTTTTTTTTAACGTTTATTTATTTTTGAGACAGAGAGAGACAGAGCATGAACGGGGAGGGTCAGAGAGAGAGGGAGACACAGAATGTGAAATAGGCTCCAGGCTCTGAGCTGTCAGCACAGAGCCCGACGCGGGGCTCGAACTCACAGACTGCGAGATCATGACCTGAGCTGAAGTCGGACGCTTAGCCGACTGAGCCACCCAGGCGCCCCCAAAGGCTACTTTTAAGGACCAACTTTTAATATAGAAAAGTCATACTATACTGTTTTTCTAAAATTATTACTTTTAAAGTTATTTTATTTTTTTACATGCAATTCTCTGCCGTTTTTGTTCACTGAAGCCACTAGTGGCCTAATGAGAGACCAGAGACAAACTCAGAATTACTTGAAGTTCCTAATGAAAATGAAAACTCCATATCAAGTCTACCCTTTACCCATAAATAGAATGAAATCCAGAATCCCCTTTGTAACATGCTTTTCAGATGACTGTTAATACACTAGAGTTTTCAAATGGCTACAGTAAGACCCTGGGACTATCTCTCTCACCAATATAACCCATTAGCTAATTCTGTATGAAGAATGCTGGTTACCACTATTTGAAACTCATGCTAACAAAAGCAAAATATCAGAAAATACTTTGCTTTAGATATTAGCCTCATTCTTGGGGTTGTGACCAGTTGAGCATGAAGAACATAAAAATATACCCTTTTGTTTACTTGTAGAATTGACTGAGTTTTTGCTCTCTGTAGTTGACATAGCAGATTTCCTATACAGAAAGAGAGGTAGATGATACCTTCACACTGCTCAACTATTTAAATGTAAGGACTGTCTTTCCTCTTCTAGAAAATTACATCACTTCATCATTTGACATTTATTATGAGACAAAATTTTAGACTACTTCATATTACTTCATTTTAATAATGCTTTGAATAATACCAGATAACGTATTCACCTTTTGGAATAAATTCCACTTTGTTTACAAAACTAAAATTTACACTTTCAAAGCAATTATTTCAAGTGGCTCCACCTTTATTTTAATAAATGTTTATTTATTTTGGAGAGAGAGAGAGAGACAAAGAGAGAGAGAGACAGAGACAGAATATGCAGGGGAGGAGCAGAGAGAGAGGAAGAGATTGAATCCCAAGCACAGGATCACACCCATGAACTGTGAGATCATGACCTGAGCCGAAACGAAGAGTCGGGACACTTAACCAACTGAGCCACCCAGGGGCCCCAAAGTGGATCAACCTTTAATCTGGCTTCCTGTGAAGTTTATTTTTCTCCTATAATTCAACATATTTTATCTTCCAAGGCAACACAGAAAGGGGGTGCCCCTATCATTCACAGGCAAAAGTGCATGAAGCCCAAAAAATAACAGTAGAGATTACAAATTTAAAAGATAATTCAAAATAGAAAGTATTAACACATGGAATATTTTGATAACATTTTAGATAAGATTTTAAGTCTAACAATGATACAGTGGCTAAAACACCTTGGCCAACTAATTTTCATATAGTACAGTGCTTAAGCTCTTAGATATGGAAGTCACACAAACATGAGAGAAATTCTGGCCTTGCAAAGTGAGAGGGGCAAATGGCTTCTTTTCCAAGGAAACCTTAAATTTTTCATTTAAAAGCTTGGCATAAAATAGTATCTACTTAGAAGTAGATACTGAGGCCCACCAGAACATTCATTCTATAAAGGCAAGAACTTTTCTTATTCACTATTATATTGCAGACACCTAAAACATTATCTAGCAAATGGTAGGCATTTGACAAATAATTAATGAATTAAATATGTCAAAATGCAAGATGTTTAGCACAGTGTTTAGCATTGCAAGACAATAGCTATTATTGTTGTTGTAATGGGTTTCAAGATATTTACAATCATATATTGCCCATTTTATAAAACAATCTATGTCCTTTTTCTCCATACATTTCTAACATGTTCCAAATAGTTAACAAAACCTAAGTATAAATATTTAGGTTGCTGTAGAGAAATGATACAAGAATCAATATTTTCCAACTCATATTTGACCAGAGGCAATTATAATTTACTTCACAAGAGCCCACTATAATATGAGGTTGAGAACTTTATTAAGCTATTTGAAGATTTTGAAGTTATAAAGAAACGCTTAAGGATAAGCTTTGTATTCATAATATTGCAATGGGAACAAACATAAGAGGGTTAAAAAAGCAAAGCTTAATTTTCAGATGTATAGTTGCACTGAACTTGTTTCATAACTGAATGCACAAATTTTTTTTTAATGAAAAACTATAATGACACCATCAGTCAAGTTGGCTTGAAAGTTTTTTTAAAATTAATTAATTTATTTATTTTAGGCTTATTTATTTATTTTGAGAGAGTGAGAGAGAAAATGAGCATGAGCAGAGGAGGGGCAGAGAAAGAGGGAGAGAGAATCCCAAGCTGGCTCCACGATATCAGCACGGAGCTCCACACATGGGGTTCAATTCCACAACCCCGAAGTTCATGACCTGAGTTGAAATCAAGAGTCACGACACTTAACTGACAGCCATCCAGGTGCCCCATCTCATGTAAACCCTCTAAACACAGTTCTCAATTCATATACATCTGCCTTTATTCCTGAGTTCCCTAAAGTTTTAAGGTTTTCATATGTTGAGCACATTGATGTTCCTTGGGTTGTTTTTTTGTTTGTGTGTGTGTGTTTGTTTTTGTTCTGTTTTTTTTTTTTAATTTTTTTTTTAACGTTTATTTATTTTTGAGACAGAGAGAGACAGAGCATGAACAGGGGAGGGTCAGAGAGAGGGAGACACAGAATCTGAAACAGGCTCCAGGCTCCGAGCTGTCAGCACAGAGCCCAACGCGGGGCTTGAACTCACGGACCGTGAGATCATGACTTGAGCCGAAGTCGGCCGCTTAACCGACTGAGCCACCCAGGTGCCCCTGTTCTGTTTTTTTTTTTTAAGTTGATTTATTTAATTTGAGAGAGAGTCCCCATGCCCAGTGCAGAGCCTGGTGCAAAGCTCTATTTCACCCCTGTGAGATCATGGCCTGATCTGAAATCAAGAGTAGGCTGCTTAACTGACTGAGTGACACAGTTGCCCCGACAGAGATCTTTTTATGCTATGGATACTAATAAATGTTTTCTCCACTGATTAATATTATAATAATACCACAGAGACTACTTGCAATTCTCCCTCTCCATCTCTCTCTCTGACCTTCCCCCACTCACAAGCACACTCTTTCTCTCAAAAATAAACTTATTTTTTTTAAAGAAGGCTTACATGAGAATCATACATTTTGAACTAAAATCTTGAGATTATCTCTAGCTGTATGATTGTGCAAAATTTAAAGTCTATAAGTCACAGCTTCTTTTTCTGTTAAATGGATATTCAAAGGAATGAATAAAATGAAATAAAACAAGCAAGGTGTTTAGAATATTTCCTAGCATAAAACAAGAACTTGATAAAAGCCATTTTTTACTTTTTCTATAAATTCAAGGCAAATTATAACTATATGAAGGTATTCATGATATAGAAATTGAAATTACAGCTGAAACTTGAACAACACAGGGGTTAGGGTTTCAACACCTAGCAAAGTCGAAAATTCACATATAATTTTGACTCCCCCAAAACTTAACTACTAATAGCCTACTGTTGACTAGAAACTTTAGTGATAATACAGTCAACACATATTTTATATGTTATATATATTGTATACTATATTCTCACAATAAAGTAATCCAGAGAAAGAAATGTTATCAAGAAAATCATAAGGAAGAAAAGATAACTTTATCATACTGCAATGTATTCATAAAAGAAAATCTGCATGTCAGCAGACCTGTGTGGTTCAAGTCCAGGCTGATCAAGAGTCAACTGTAATGGTAAGATTATCACAGAAAAGATTTTAGTCCACAAAATGCTCTTTTTTTTTAAATTCTTTTAGTGTTTATTTATTTTTGAGAGAGAGACAGAGTGCAAGCGGGAGGAGCAGAAAGAGAGAGAAACACAGAATCCGAAGCAGGCTCCAGGCTCTGAGCCGTCAGCACATAGCCCAATGCGAGGCTCGAACTCACAAACCATGAAATCATGATTTGAGTTGAAGTCAGACACTTAACCAACTAAGCCACCCAGGCACCCCAAAATGTTCTTATATAGTCTGTTCCAGAATATAAGAATATTCCAATAATATATAAATTCATTAATTCCCATAAGAATTGCTGAGGACATGTAAAAGAAAAGCAAAAAAAAAAAAAAAAAAAAAGAAACAACTAACTATATACTTCTCTTGAGAACACAGCAATGTTCATAAGCTTTTTGCCCTATTGATAATGCATATTTTATTATAATAAATAACAAAAATGTATTTTCCAGAAAGACATTTAAATATGAGACATTAATTGATATTATTTTATGTGTTGATTTAGTTATTTTGCAATCACCTATGGTTACATGGAACTAAACAGACTTTAAGATTGAGATAAGATAGTTCAATTTATGGGCTGGTTTATTTTATGTCTCAAATACTAATTTAAAAGCCATTCACATATTCAACTTATTTCTTCTAAAAAATATTCGAGCCATTTTTAATTAAACTGTACTGCTTTTCATATGATAGATCAATTCCCTTCTGTCCTGTGTGAACTGTCACTGGCTGTATAATAACAGCATTAGAAATAAATGTGAACAGTTTTATTTCTTGGCCTATAATCATTATTAAAGTATTTACTACTAAGTATAAAGATTAGGCTTCTAATAACATCATTCATCAGCCTAAACTACTCTATGACACTCTTCAACTTGTCATTATCACCTACCTAAAGAGCTCACATTTCTATATAAATAACATTTACTCAAGGCTAAAGTTGAAATACTTATCACAGATATTATTTGGGAGAACCTTACATCTAATTTTATTTTTTTCTATTTAATCTTTATTCCAATGATCTTAACAAGATAGATAAAATATATTTTTGTTTCCAGTAGAGTAGTCTGAATAAGGAAGACTCTAAGATTATTTTGTGCCTTTGGAAAGAAAAAAAAGTACCATGAGGAACTTGACTAAGTGAGAAAAATTCATTGAAATCATCATAGTCCTTCTCCAGTACATTACCCAACTGTCGCACAATTTTAACTCTACCATTATAAAACATGCCAAAGCAGGCCAGATCTTATCAAAACTCTCTGACATGCCTCCAACCCTCTCACCCATATAGTAGTTCTCTACTTCCAAACAGGAATACATTTCCAAGATCCCCGTGAATTTCATACAAGTCGTTGGTTGCAAATGACTCTATATTTCATAAAGAACAGATATGGTCTTCCTTTGTGTCACTCAATTTATCTGCCTTATCTCTTCTCAGAATGTAATTTTGTTATAATATACTTTTATTTATTTAATTTTTATTCATTCATCAAAAACATTCCATGTGTTTATCATATTGGAGCAGGAGTGCAGTGTGGAAACACCCAAGTTTCAATACCACACAGAATCAAGTTCAACCACACGTTCTGCTACTTGTGAACTGTTAAGCATTTAACTTCACTTCTCTAAATATCTGTTTTCTCTGAGAAAACTGAGTTATTACAAATCCAAGGCAAATTTTAACCATGTTATATATGTGTGATGCAAGACTCTTAAAGGATTATTAAGAGAGGCAAGTGAAACAATTTATACAAAGTGCTAGGAAAGTATCTGGCCAAAAAATGAGCTTTTAATAAATGTCATTGCCACTATTACTGCTACTGTTGCTGCTGCTACTGCTATTTCTACTACTTTAAATCTGCCAATGAATCAAAGGCCAATTCTTGTGTATGCAATGTTAACTATGAATTAACTTCATATGCTGTGCTCCCCCACAGTGTAATCAAATTATTCTCCTTTGCAACTCTCATAGTACCACTCTCATTTTTGTATCCTGCTCTTTCCTCATTTTGTATATTGTTTCTTAACCTGCAATGTTTTTCTACCTCTTATTATTAACAAATTTAAGGAAAAGAAACGGGATGGACAGAAGGTTCCTTGGAGGACAGTGTTTTGGGGGACAATAGGGATTCAGAAGGGATAGAGCAGACCATAACTTAGAGATGACAACCGATTGGAGTCAAAAGAAGCTACTGCAGAAACCATTGTACAAAATGAAGGTGTTTGAAGGCTTACACTAAGTTCAAGGCAATTAAAGTGGAAAGATAAAGAATCCAAGAGTCATTGCTAGTAAAGAGTGAATAAAGTTAGGGAATAATTATATAGATTTAGTTCACATTTTAAAGAAATATAACCATGAGGTGCATAAGAATAAGCAAAGACACCGATCAACTGAGAAACTTGCCTGTCTTCTACATGTGCAGGTTTTAAAGCCATGGGGAATGTGTGTGTGTGTGTGTGTGTGTGTGTGTGTGCATGTGTGTGTGTGTGTGTGTGTGTGTGTGTGTGTGGTGATGGTAGAGAAAAAGGGACATGCTGAATTTACAAATTTGCACACTGAATTAAAGATGCTTTGGAAGAGCTAGGAGAACAGAACCTATGAGCTGGAGAATATTATATAACACACACATATAATTTCCAACAACATTTTTTTTAGATACTTATGTGTAAGGCACGGGTATTATCCTTCTATTTTTCAACTAGAGGCAACTAGGGAAAATTAGCTAATGAAAAAGTAATATGAACTTAGGTATGAATAAAATAGTATCAGTGGGTATTATTACACATTGAATTTTATAGCAAAGAGTAGGAACTGTGTGTGTGTGTGTGTGTGTGTGTGTGTAGCAAATGTGGTGTACATCACTATATGTAAATAGATATTCAACACAGGTTTACAATACATTACCAGTGATTACCAAATTTAATCAGAAACTCAGACTTGGCAACTTCACATACTACTGCACTGCATGTAAGACAATTAAAACAATGGTATTATCATAATTATTAGTAGTAACAGTAATAGTAGCAACAACACTAAAGTTTTTTTGTTTTTTGTTTTTTTTCAGGGCTAAAATATAAGTAGTAGGGGTGACTTGGTGGCTCAGTCAGTTGAGCATCTGACTCTTGGTTTCTGCTTAGGTCATGATCTCGTGATCATGGAGCTTGCTTGGGATTCTCTCTGTCCCTCTCTCTCTCTGCACCCCCATCCTCTGCCTTTCAAAATAAATAAATAAACATTAAAAAAATAAGAAGTAAACATGCACTCTTATTAACATGAACTATTGTTAATTGCCAGAAGTTTTCTATGCACCATAAATTTATTACATAATTTAATCTTTAAAATAACCCTATATGTTTCATAATGTTATTATTCTTCATATATTAGAAAAGATTATATCCCATGATCTCTCATGAACAAAATTTCTGAGGTAAACGTCTTGCTTCTCTTATCTTTCTCAACAATAATTAATAATGGCTATCTAGAAGAAAGAAATTATTAAATGTTTTCTGGTATGACTATTTCAAACACATATAGTTCTTTATAATACATTTTGACAAATTATTAAATCTGTATGAGTAAAGATGGTGTCTTATCACTTTATTTCCATTCAATAGGTAATATAATCCCTGACACACATAGGTGTTTAAAGTGGTTTTTACTTTGGCTTTCTAATGTCTCCCTACCCACCTCTTCCCATTTTCTATAATCACACCTCTCTTTTATAAATTTCTAATCATGCATAGGCTTGATGGGAGCTAGTTTAATTCCTACCAATGGAAAAACCAATAAAAGTAGATTCAGATTCTCCTCCCCAGCATATTAAGGCAACAGATGTATGCCTCATATTCAGTCATATATACCCTCTCTTGAAAAATCTTGAGAGAGTGACAATCTTCAGAGTGAAAATTTGAAAGCATTGACATAAGAGCATGAAAACATGAGGTAACCTTCACTATAGTAACAGACCAAAGTTGGGGAGTCCTAGACTTTCTGGGGAATGAGTTCCGCTGCACTCCTTTCTTCATTTGCTATTAGTTTCTCAGGTAGTCTCCAAAGATAAGTAAATCAAACTCAGAACTGTTATGAAACATGATTTTATTCCATTAGAAAGGAGACAAGGATTAATTGGTAATTCCATTGTAGATTCATGGCTTCAAATGATTATATAATGTATCAATTTTCCGTTTATTTTAAAAATAAGAAATGTTTTAATGGCATATGAACAATCTTCCTCCTAACATTATTTAGGGTAGAATTACTCTATTTATTTCCAGGTGCTGAAGTTTGCTGTTTGATTGCCACACTTTTTTATGGATTATGAGAACAAGGCAGCAAAAATCAAGAAAGGTTACTCTAAAAAGTGTAGACCATGCACATCTAACACACTGATACTTCTTTTATTTTTTTTTAATTTATTTATTTATTTATTTTGAGAGAGAGAGAATACACATGAGTTGGGGAGAGGCAGAAAGAGGGAGAAAGAGAATCCCAAGCAGGCTCCATGCTGTCAGCACAGAGCCCAATGGGGGGCTCGATCCCATGAACAACATCATGACCTGAGCTGAAGTCAAGAACAAATGCTCAGCTGACTAACCCACCCAGGCACCCCGACAGTGATATTTCTTTTATACTAGCATGCCTAATGTCACCACTCTTCAGTATGCACCTAGCTTAAAAATATTAGAATACAGGGGCGCCTGGGTGGCGCAGTCGGTTAAGCGTCCGACTTCAGCCAGGTCACGATCTCGCGGTCCGTGAGTTCGAGCCCCGCGTCAGGCTCTGGGCTGATGGCTCGGAGCCTGGAGCCTGTTTCCGATTCTGTGTCTCCCTCTCTCTCTGCCCCTCCCCCGTTCATGCTCTGTCTCTCTCTGTCCCAAAAATAAATAAAAAACGTTGAAAAGAAAAAAAAAATTAAAAAAAAAAATATTAGAATACAGATAAGCTTTAACCTAAAAAGAATACACATCATCAAACTTTTCAAATACTGTATTTGAAAACCTATGATGATAGTATATTAAGTTATTTCTTAACTACTCTATAACTCTCCCACACATTCACTTTACTAATTTTGATTACAGTTTAGTTAAGCATTAATCCACTTTTCCTATTCTGTTCCCAATTTTTGCATCTGAATTCAGATTAGATAAGTGTTAAAGCCACAAGAGAATCAATATCTAATATATTTCTGAATGTAGTCCTCAGCATTTTTATCTTGAATTAAAACAACTTGAAGTGTTCACAGTATCACTTTTAATCAAGTGTAACCATAAACTACAAAGAATTTAAAATGAAATGAGTATAAGACATTTCACACTCCAAGCAGTCAGATGATAATAAGTTTCCACCTGTTAACATATTAATAACAGTGTTAAAGAGCACAATGTGCCCGAGGTATTACAAGTCTGTGAAATTTTATATGTGTCAAAGAAACAGTTTGCTTGTTAGCAACTAGTTAGAGTATCAAAGCAGAGTGAAATCCATAGGGAAACCAGTTGTGTAATAAGGAAAAGGGGAAAATTTCATTTCTTGAATCATTCAAAATATCCCATAAAAAGCACTTGTATAATATAGCAAGGGTTGCACTCTGAAGGATATTAGATGACCTACAGTAATAGATCATTTCTAACCTGAATGTCTGTGATCAATATGTCATAATTTTAATGGTACACTCAGGAAGAAGAGACAAACGGACTGCTAATACCACAAGCTGAAGGGGTAATATGGCTAGGCAGAACATATGGAGAGATTACCTCATCATAGTAATAAGTTGGTTAAATTAGAGTTCAAAGATTATTTTACTTTCTTCCTAGAAGTTTTTCCTTTGTTTGAAAACATTGAAAGTATTGTAGCACTAAGCTTAAATTGTGAATACGAAAAAAACTAATCAGGCCAAGGTTGCCTAGGTGGCTCAGTTGAGTGTCCGACTTCAGCTCAGGCTATGATCTCGTGGTTTGTGGGTTCGAGCCCCGCATTGGGTTCTGTGCTGACAGGTCATGACCTAAAGCCTGTTTCAGATTCTGTGTCTCCCTTTCTCTGCCCCTGTCTCACTTGTGCTCTGCCTCTCTCTGTGCCAGAAAAATCATTTAAAAAATAATAAGAAAAAATAAGCAGGCCAAACAGGGCATAATATACTTTGCCTACAAATTTTTGAAACATTATTCAACCTTAAAAAAAGGCCAAAGATAAAATAAACATGCAACATTTTCATTAAGCTCTTTTATTGCTGAAAACTCAAAAAAATGTTCATAAAAAGTACATCGATATAAAATGTTCATAACAAGTATTTCTTTTGGTTTATCTTCTTTCTATATTTAATGACTAAGGCACTCAAACAGAAAATCATGATACCTGTATTTAGTATAATTGTCAAATATTTGCATATCTCTTATAATCTCCCAACACGTTGGCTTGACTATATCACACATGTTTCCTTTCCATGAACCATCCCCCAAAACAAAAACAAAAAAAAAAAAAAAAAAACAAAAACAAAACAAACAAACAAAAAAAACACTCCTAAAGAATCCTCAATTAAGAATTGCTTATCTATTAGCTGATTATCCATTGTTTAATCATTTGGGCTATTACTGATTTCTGATTAATATAAAGGATTGCACTTCACAATGAGAAATGGAATTAGCTATGCATAATAGTAACATTTTTTACATTTATCTTCCAGAATAATATTAAAATTGTATAAAACCATGATGTAAGTAAAATAAGGCAAATTAGCACAGTAAACAGTAAAGAAATTGATGTTAAAAATAATCACAGTCTCCCTAAGAACAGAAAGGTGCCCTTAACTAACCTTCTACTGTGAATAAAGACTAAACTCAAAGTCTTCTGAACCAGTATTAGTCAATCCCACCGGCACACAGGGAGAACCCACATACCAACCAATCAAGGAAACTCACAAGCAGTCATTATGCTAAGTACATGAAGGGAAGGTCTATATAAGGGCATATTGTTCATGTATTTAATATACCAGCTTCCACAATTTAGATTGGGAAGAACTAATAGGAGCATGCTGATTGCATACCCACTATAGAATAATGAAAATTTGTACTTTGTTTCCTACAAGCAAAAACAGGAAAGTATATTCTTTAAACAACTATAAATAGTTCATATAAAGCCACATGTAGAAAATGGAGACTGATATATATACAAACAGTTTATTTACCCTAGTTAATAAGGGCCACACAATACCTACACAAATCTAAGGATAATAAAAGCTCAACGTTCATAATGAGGGCTGTGCCTAAATTAATTACCTAAATTATTTGCCTTTTCAAATGGCGTTCTGCTGGATATGGTTGGGCAGCACACTGTTGGAAAGAAAAAAACTGTCCCACATGCAAACATGTATGTGAACTCCTGCTTTCACTCTTTAAAAAAAAAAAAAAAAAAAAAATATATATATATATATATATATATATATATATATGCAATGATGTAATTTCATCTCATTAAAGGCTCAAGTTATTTAATGCAAGTGGGCATGCGTCATTCTTTTTGGAGCACTCCATGTTTTTTAAAACAAGTCTGAGGATTTCTAATAAATTATGGAGTTGAAGATGCATCAGCTAAGGGTGAGGAAAATTTGTTATTTGCCAAAGCTAAGAGAAGGAACAATTACTCATACTTTGAATAAAACATTGGGCTCAGTAGAGACCAATGCAGGGCTGGGGCTTGAACTCACAAACCGCGAGATCATGACCTGAGCCAAAGTCAGATGCTTAATTGACTAAGCCAGTCAGGCGCCCCAGAAATATTTTTTTTTTTAATTTAAAGAACAGGTTATTTCTTCTAAAAGAAGTTAAATATAAAACCATTAGGGTATACTACAGTTTCCCTTATAAACTACTATATCTCATAAAAACACTAGTAAATGTACATGAATGCCATTGCCTTATTTTCTGCTTCATTTTATCAAGCTAAAACTATTGCCAAAAGACTGTATAAGACATAGATTAAACATATCATTCAAACCATTTGGAACTTAAAAAAAAATTCAAATCGATTTCTCTCCTGAGATTTTTTTACCCAGATAAACAGCCTCTGGCAAAAATAATTTTAAACAATCGCTACAGCAATTTTGCAGCTATTGCAAACATGTTCTGCCTAAACCAGAGTAATAACATGTAACTGGTATCTGTGATTCATTCTCCATACAAAACTGAAATGCATTTGAAAAATCACTCACATCATACTGTTTCCTTCTCATTACACAGAGACTACAACTCACACATACTGCCACGTGATAAAAGGACTTTTTGCAAACTGGCCCTTGTGTACTAAATTTATATCTATCATTCACTACCTTCCTTTTTCGGATTCAACAACACTGGCTTTATAATTTGTCCTCAAAATTGCCAGACTTGATCTTACCTTAGCGATTTTGCCCTCACAGGTAACTCTGCCTGGTAGGATCTTTCTCTAGACCTTGATATAACCAACATCATCTAGTATACAATGAGGCTGATTTAATGGCCACATCTCTAAGAGGATTGTATTAAGTACAATACCTAAATAAGCATACCTACAGTCTTTGTCATTGCAATATGCGTTTTTAAAATAATGGAGATTTTCACTATCTGAAGTGATCTTATCTTTTTTCTCTCTCCATCAAAATATAAACTCTGAGAAGCAATTTGACTGATTTCTTCATAACTTTATATCCAGTGCTTAGAAAAGCATCTGACTCATAAAACATATTAAATAATTATTTGGGGAGTGAATGACAATCACCTGCCTGGATTAATATATCATGAAAATATAAATTTGAATTTTAAAATTCCTAGAATGTATACAGTTAGCAATCTTAGAGTAAATGCGTTTTACTGATATACCTCTAGGATACATACTTTAACAACAACAACAAAAAAGGGTAACTTTATTCTTCATTTAAATAACATGTGCTTCTTTCTCATAGAAGTTCATATAATTTGATGGCCATAATAAAAAAACAATTTTTCTTACTCAGTTTTATTTGCAAGTGTTTTTTGTTAATGAAATATAAAGTAATTCATGAAGTATCCAACTACTAAGAACAATAATTTAGAAATCAGAACTTGTGATATAGAACAGACCCGGTGGGTATCTATTAATTACATGTAAATAAAACAGTAGACTTTGGGGCGCCTGGGTGGCTCAGTCCGTTAAGCGTCCGACTTCAGCTCAGGTCACGATCTCACGGTCCGTGAGTTCGAGCCCCGCGTCGGGCTCTGGGCTGATGGCTCAGAGCCTGGAGCATGCTTCCGATTCTGTCTCCCTCTCTCTCTGCCCCTCCCCCATTCATGCTCTCTGTCTCAAAAATAAATAAACGTTAAAAAAAAAAAAACAGTAGACTTCCTTGATTGGCAGGAAAAAAATTAAGTTGTGTCCATGGTGGCCTGGCAAATACTCCTTGCATAGCATGACCAAAGATATATTTTGTATATTAAATATTTTGTTCTTAATTTAGAATTCCAAAATGATCTCTGCATATCAAATTCTAATTATATAATAGTCCTTGCGCAATCTGGAATGTAGCTATTTTATACAAGTGCCAGCCACTGGAACATTTTTTGTGGTATGAGAGCCTAATTTTCAAGACAAGGCAGTGTGGATAGTGACAGGAATAAACAAAAAGCCATTAACATGATTCTTAAACATGTTCAAATATGAGGTATTATGAATAAAGCTTTTATTTTAATTTTCAGAAGAGTATAAACAAATTATTATAGAAATCTCTTTTCTTTGAAGTTCTTCCCATGATTGCTACTATGTGTGATTCAAAATAATTATTACTAAATGACTTCTAAAAGGAGGAGATAATATTTTGTGGGGGTCTTTACACATTTTAAAAAAACCATATAATATTTGTTGGTGACTGAAATGTTATACATTTCAATAAATTTGTTCACTGCTCCTCAAAAACCTAAAGACTGCACTACATCATGAATGATTCTTTTATAAAAGTTTAGCCACCTATGAGTGGTAATCATAGTTTGATGCTGTCATCTATTATATTTTTGATAATTTTTTTATATTAACTTTTAATAGATCAAGTTAACTAGGTTTGACATCCCCTGCCACATATTTAAAAAAAGATGCTTTCACCTAAGAAGTGGATATTGACCCTTTTTTAAATACAGACATAGGACTTGTATGTAGCTACTGTATAGTCATCCATACACATAAACACATGCACATCTCTCAAATTCAAGCAAAAGTAAAATTGCACATGCTATTTTCCAGCAACAGTGTAATTTGATTCATGTCCCACTTACTAATCTATTTTTTATGGTGGTTTGGGAGACAAACACTTATTGTAAATTGTCAAGTGCATTATCAATAAGTGTCACTGCAGCCACTCTTTTCTAAGTTCATTTAAAAATTTAATAAAAATATCCTGTTAGATTATTGGGTACAGTTATCTATCTGAAAACCAAATATAAGTGAGTAATAAATAGTCTCTTTCGAAGACAATGCAGGTCCTTCAAACTAATTATAGAAATCACAAATATATATAATTAAGTCTAAATCATGCTTGAGGTTTTTTTTTCCTTTTTCTCTCCAAATGACACAAATCTAACTCAAGCTCTGTTTCTATAAGCTGTAACAGGGTTCATTCAAAAACTCTTTTAACTAGAAGTCAATAAATCTCAAAACAAAATGACAACCTTTGATCATTCTTTATTCCTTTTGTACTTTTGTATTTGCTGCTTACAGCAGAAGAGCAGCGTTGTTGTTGTTGTTGTTATTAATTAAGAGAAAACAAAACTTTTGGTAAAATACCTTATACACTGCTAATTGATCAAGCGCTTTTTGATTATGAAATGGGGCTTTTTCATTTCTGTCCACCTCCATATTACTATCTCTCCAAACTGCCCTGAGTTCCAGAGTTCAAGCTACTTTTCAAAACTGTTTTTTGTTGTGGTTGTTGTTGTTGTTGTTATTTTTAGGGGCACCTTGGTGGCTCAGTCAGTTAAGCATCTGACTTCAACACAGGTCCGTGCATTTGATCTCCCCATCAGAGCCTGGAGCCTGCTTCAGATGCTTCTCTCTCTCTCTCTCTCTCTCTCTCTCTCTCTCTCTCTCTCTCTCTCTCTCTCCCCCTTCCCTGCTTGTGCTCTCTGTCTCAAAAAATGAATCAACATTTAAAAAAATGTTTCATCTTGTTTTTTTAAGTTTTTTAATTTTATAAAATAACATACATAAAAGAAAGTTCATAAAATATCAATAATTAGCTTTAACACATTATTATATAGCAATTAGCAACATAATGATCACAGCACAGATGTCTGCAGTAAGGAAGAATCTTGCTTTTCCAACTCTACCTCTTCCTGATCACACCACATTTATATTCTCCCTTTAATTTTATTTCTTACTTCCCCTTTTATAGTTTTATTAACTGGGTGTGCATACTTAAAACATTAATGTTTATCTTTCTTTTGAGTTGTATAAAAAGCGTTTTAAGATTTATTGTTATATCACATGGAGCTGTAGTTCACCAATTTTCACTAAAATAGGGTATTTTATATATATATACACACACACACACACACACACACATATATATACATATATATGTAAATAATATTTTAGTTAGGTTTGCTAAAATCTTTTCTTAATTTTAATAATAAGCTTGTACATTTTCTAATTTCCAAGTAGATAATAGTATCATCCACTTAAATGAATGTTGGTATATTATTTTAAATCCCTTTAAATTTTATATCTTTCTCTTAACTGATTGCATTAAGACTTCAGAACAAAATTAAACAGTACTGGTGATACTGGGAACCCATCTCTTGATCTGTTCTTGATGAGAAAAAAAAATTTCATTTTTTTAGAGATTAAATATTAACTATGATGTCTTTTGTAAAGCTTTTGTAAATATCTTTTTAAAATTTTTTAAGTTAAGGAAGTTCCCTTCTTTTCCTACTTTCTCTGCTGAGGTTTTTTTTTTTTTTCCCTTTTATTACAGATTTTGAATTTAATCAGCTTTTTCTTTATCCACTGAGATAATGTGAGTTTTCTTCTTTATTCTATAATGTGGTAAATTGTATTTACTGATTTTTCTAATGTTAAATCAACCATGGATTTCTGAAATAAGCTTCAAATGAGTATGTTTTTGTGTTTGCTTTTTGCAGATATGGCTTTCTCAATTTTGCTTAATAGTTTTGAATTTATGACTATGACTAAGATTATGTAAAAATAGTCCTTTCCTATCCTTTCTTTGCTGGGTTTTAGCATCAAAGTTTTGCCAGGCTAAAAACCAAAATGAAGAATAAGTATGTACTTTTTTGTTTGCACTTTTGGAAGTTTCTGAAATATGGGTATTTTTTTATATATCATGCACATTTGTTAGACACTGCTAGAGAAGTCAAATGGGCTTAAAAAATTTGGAAAGTTTTAATTACGGATTCAGCGTCTTTAAAAAGTGTATTAGGTATTCTATTTCTTTTTGTGACAATTCTGGTGTGCATTCCTATAAATTTCCCATTTTATTCAAATTTTCATTTTTGGCATAAATTTTGTTTATAACTTACTTCTTTTTTTAATGTTTACTCTAAAAGATCTAGAGTATTTTTTATGCTTTTCAATCCTGATATAGTTATTTTTGTCTTTTATTAATTTTGTTCATTCACACCAATGATTTATCATAAATCTATTCAAAATAATAGGGCATTTTTCCTTTCCATTGCATATGTGTGTGATATAAATAAATATATATGCTTGTATAAATTTCTACTAACTACTATAGCTTTATTAGTTCTAATTTCTAATCTTAATTTTATTATCTCTATCCTTTTATTTTCCTTTGGCTTTATATTGCTTGGGTTCTAACCTCTGAAAATAGATACATGCATTAAGCAAAAGCTTCTTTTTTTTTTAATATGAAATTTATTGTCAAATTGGTTTCCATACAACACCCAGTGCTCATCCCAACAGGTGCCCTCCTCAATACTCATCACCCACACTCCCCTCCCTCCCACCCCCCATCAACCCTCAGTTTGTTCTCAGTTTTTAGGAGTCTCTTATGGTTTGGCTCTCTCCCTCTCTAACCTTTTTTTTTTCCTTCCCCTCCCCCATGGTCTTCTGTTAAGTTTCTCAGGATCCACATAAGAGTGAAAACATATGGTAACTGTCTTGCTCTGTATGACTTATTTCACTTAGCATGACACTCTCCAGTTCCATCCACTTTGCTACAAAAGGCCATATTTCATTCTTTCTCATTGCCAAGTAGTATTCCATTATGTATATAAACCACAATTTCTTTATCCATTCATCAGTTGATGAACATTTAGGCTCTTTCCATGATTTGACTATTGTTGAAAGTGCTGCTATAGACATTGGAGTACAAACGCCCCTATGCATCAGCACTCCTGTATCCCTTGGGTAAATTCCTAGCAGTGGTATTGCTGGGTCATAGGGGAGATGTATTTTTAATTTTTTGAGGAACCTACACACTGTGTTCCAGAGTGGCTGCACCAGTTTGCATTCCCACCAACAGTGCAAGAGGGTTCCCGTTTCTCCACATCCTCGCCACCATCTATAGTCTCCTGATTTGTTCATTGTAGCCACTCTGATTGGTAGGAGGTGGTATCTGGGTGTGGTTTTGATTTTTATTTCCCTGATGAGGAGTGACATTGAGCATCTTTTCATATGCCTGTTGGCCATGTGGATGCCTTCTTTAGAGAAGTGTCTATTCATGTCTTCTGCCCATTTCTTCACTGGATTATTTGTTTTTAAGGTGTGGAGTTTGGTGAGTTCTTTATACATTTTGGATACGAGCCCTTTGTCCAATATGTCATTTGCAAATATCTTTTACCATTCCATTGGTGGCCTTTTAGTTTTGTTGATTGTTTCCTTTGGAGTGAAGAAGCTTTTTATCTTCATGAGGTCCCAATAGCTCATTTTTGCTTTTAATTCCCTGCCTCTGGAGATGTGTCAAGTAAGAAATGGCTGCGGCTTAGGTCAAAGAGGTTTTTTCCTGCTTTTTCCTCTAGGGTTTTGATGGTTTCTTGCCCCACATTCAGGTCCTTTAACCATTTTGAGTTTATTTTTGTGAATAGTGTAAGAAAGTAGTCTAGTTTTATTCTTATGCACGTTGCTGTCCAGTTCTCCCAGCAACATTTGTTAAAGAGTTTGTCTTTTTTCCATTGGATATATTTTCCTGCTTTGTCAAAGATTAGTTTACTATAGTTTTGTGGGTCCAATTATGGAGTCTCTATTCTATTCCATTGGTCTATGTGTCTGTTTTTGCACCAATACCATATTATCTTGATGATTACAACTTTGTAGTAGAGGCTAAAGTCTGGGATTGTGATGCCTCCCACTTTGGTCTTCTTCTTCACTATTACTTTGGCTATTCAAGGTCTTTTGTGGTTTCATACAAATTTTAGGATTGCTTGTTCTAGTTTCGAGAAGAATGCTGGTGCAATTTGATTGGGATTGCACTGAATGTGTAGATAGCTTTGGGTAGTATTGACATTTTAACAATATTTATTCTTCCAATCCATGAGCATGGAATATTTTTCCATTTCTTTATATCTTCTTCAATTTCCTTCATAAGCTTTCTATACTTTTCAGCATACAGATCTTTTACATCTTTGGCTAGATTTATTCCTAGGTAATTTATGATTCTTGGTGCAATTGTAAATAGGATAAGTTTATTTGTCCTTCTGTTGCCTCATTATTAGTGTATAAGAATGCAACTGATTTCTGTACATTTATTTTGTATCCTGTGACTTTGCTGAATTCATGTGTCAGTTCTAGCAGACTTTTGGTGGAGTCTACCGGGTTTTCCATGTATAATATCATGTCATCTGCAAAAAGGGAAAGCTTGACTTCATCTTTGCCAATTTTGATGCCTTTGATTTCCTTTTGTTGTCTGATTGCTGATGCTAGCACTTCCAACACTATGTTAAACAACAGCAGTGAGAGTGGACATCCCTGTCGTGTTCCTGATCTCAGGGGGAAAGCTCTCAGTTTTTCCCCCACTGAGGATTATATTAGCTGTGGCCTTTTCATAAATGGCTTTTATGATGTTTAAATATGTTGCTTCTATACCAACTTTCTCAAGCGTTTTTATTAAGAAAGAATGCTAAGTTTTGTCAAATGCTTTTTCTGCATCGATTGACAGCATCATATAGTTCTTATCTTTTCTTTTATTAATGTGATGTATCACCTTGAATGATTTACAAATGTTGAACCAGCCCTGCAGCCCAGGAATGAATCCCACTTGATCATGGTGAAAAATTCTTTTTATATGCTGTTGAATTCGATTTGCTAGTATCTTATTGAGAATTTTTGCATCCATATTCATCAGGGATGTAGTTCTCTTTTTTTACTGGGTCTCTGGTTTAGGAATCAAAGGAATGCTGGCTTCATAGAATGAGTCTGGAAGTTTTCCTTCCCTTTCCATTTTTTGGAATAGCTTGAGAGGGATAGGTATTATCTCTGCTTTAAATGTCTGGTAGAATTCCCCAGGGAAGACATCTGGTCCTCGACTCTTATTTGTTGGGAGATTTTTGATAACTGATTTAATTTCTTCGCTGGTTATGGGTCTGTTCAAGTTTTCTATTTCTTCCTGTTGGAGTTTTGGAAGTGTGTGACTGCTTAGGAATTTGTCCATTTCTTCCAGGTGGTCCAGTTTGTTGGCATATAATTTTTCATAGTATTCCCTGATAATTGCTTGTATTTCTGAGGGATTGGTTGTAATCATTCCATTTGCATTCATGATTTTATCTATTTGGGTCATCCCCCTTTTCTTTTTGAGAAGCCTGGCTAGAGGTTTATCAATTTTGTTTATTTTATCAAAAAACCAACTCTTGGTTTCATTGATGTGCTCTACTGGTTTTGTTTTTTTGTTTTTTTTTTTTTGGATTCTATATTATTTATTTATGCTTTGATCTTTATTATTTCTCTTTTTTGCGGGGTTTTGGGTATCTTTGCTGCTCTGCTTCGATTTCCTTTAGGTGTGCTGTTAGATTCTATATTTGGGATTTTTCTTGTTTCTTGACTTAGGCCTGGATTGCAATGTATTTTCCTCTCAGGACTGTCTTTGCTGCATCCCAAAGCGTTTGGATTGTTTTATTTTCATTTTCATTTGTTTCCATGTATTTTTTAATTTCTTCTATAATTGCCTGGTTGACCCACTCATTCTTTAGTAGGGTGTTCTTTAACCTCCATGCTTTTGGAGGTTTTCCAGATTTTTTTCCTGTGGTTGATTTCAAGCTTCATAGCATTGTGGTCTGAAAGTATGCATGGTATGATTTCAATTCTTGTATACTTATGAAGGGCTGTTTTGTGATCCAGTATGTGATCTATCTTGGAGAATGTTCCATGTGCACTTGAGAAGAGCGTATATTCTGTTGCTTTGGGATGCAGAGTTCTAAATATATCTATCAAGTCCATCTGATCCAATGTATCATTCAGGGCCCTTGTTTCTTTATTGATCCTGTGTCTAGATGATCTATCCATTGTTATAGTAGGGTATTAAAGTTCCCTGCAATTACTATATTCTTATCAATTAGGTTGCATATATTTGTGATTAATTGTTTTATACATTTGGGGGCTCCCATATTCGGCGCATAGATATTTATAATTGTTAGCTCTTCCTGATGGATAGACCCTTTGATTATTATATAATGCCCTTCTTCATCTCTTGTTACAGCCTTTAATTTAAAGTCTAGTTTGTCTGATAGAAGTATGGCTACTCCAGCTTTCTTTTGGCTTCCAGTAGCATGATAAATAGTTCTCCATCCCCTCACTCTCAATCTAAAGGTGTCCTCAGGTCTAAATGAGTCTCTTGTAGACAGCAAACAGATGGGTCTTGTGTTTTTTATCCATTTTGATACCGTGTGTCTTTTGGTTGGAGCATTTAGTCCATTTACATTCAGTGTTATTATTGAAAGATATGGGTTTAGCATCATTGTGATGTCCGTAGGTTTCATGCTTGTAGCAATGTCTCTGGTACTTTGTCTCACAGGATCCCCCATAGGATCTCTTGTAGGGCTGGCTTAGTGGTGATGAATTCCTTCAGTTTTTGTTTGTTTGGGAAGACCTTTATCTCTCCTTCTATTCTGAATGACAGACTTGCTGGATAAAGGATTCTTGGCTGCGTATTTTTTTCCGTTCATCACATTGAAGATTTCCTGCCGTTCCTTCCTGGCCTGTCAAGTTTCAGTAGATAGGTCTGCCACTACTCTTATGTCTCTACCTTTATAAGTTAGAGCCTGTTTATCCTTAGCTGCTTTCAGAATTTTCTCTTTATCCTTGTATTTGCCAGTTTCACTATGATATGTCGTGCAGAATATCAATTCACGTTACGTCTGCTGGGCCTAGTCAGACAGTGTGTTTCTTATCTTCCCCTCTCCCAGGGGCAAGACTCACTGTGGAGTGGTGTGGCCCCTGTCTGGGCTACTTGCACACTGCCAGGCTTGTGGTGCTGCTTTGATGGGATCTGGCGTATTAGGCGGGGTGGGACTGCAAGGTGTACAGGGGCAGGAGGGAAGGCTTTGCTTGCTTTGCTCTAGGTGGTCCCCTGCGGGAGGGACCCTGTAGCACCGAGAGGGAGGTAGACCCACCGGAGGATTTGATCCACAGAAGCACAGTGTTGGGTGTTTGTGTGGTGCAAGGAACTGTTTCCCTTTGGGTGTTTTGGCTGGGGGATGGGAGAGGGAGATGGCGCTGGCCAGAGCCCTTGTTTCCCGCGGAGCTGAGCTCTGTCTTCAGGGCTCAACAGCTCTCCCTCCCGGTGTCCTCTCGCCCTCCCTGATCCAAGGGCAGAGCTGTTGACTTTTAACATTCCAGCTGTTAAGTTCCACTGGCTGTCAGAACTCATGCAATCCGGCCCCTCCACTTTTGCAAGCCAGACTTCGGGGGCTCTGCCTTGCCTGATGGGCTGCCCCTCCACCGCCCCGGCTCCCTCCCACCAGTGTTGTAGTGCTCACTGACTCTCTGCCCTTCCTACCCTGTTCTGTGGGCCTCTTGTTTATGCTTGGCTCTGGAGAGTCTGTTCTGCTAGTCTTCTTGTGGTTTTCTGGGTTATTTAGGCAGATGTGGGTGGAATCTAAGTGATCAGCAAGACAAGGTGAGCCCAGCATCCTCCTACACTGCCATCTTCCCCTCTGTGTCCTCCAAAGCTTCTTTTTTTAATGTTTATTTATTTTGAGAGAGAGAGTGAGAGACAGAGAGAAGCATGCACTTGAGCAGGGGAGAGGCAGAGAGAGAGGTAGAAGAGAGAATCCCAGGTAGACTTCTCATTGTCAGCACAGAACCTGACACAGGGCTTAATCCCACAAACTGTGAGATCACTACGTGAGCTGAGATAAAAAGTTGCATCTTAACTCACTGACCCACCCAGGTGTCCCTTTGTAAGGGTTAAATTGTACTGTAGGGCTAACGCTTAGCTTGAAAGATAACAACTTTGTTCTGACAGTGAAGGTCAAAAGATAACAACCTTGCTTTTACTCTTGTAAATCATACTTCATACTCTTGTGAATCAGCCTTTACCAATGAAGGAAACAAAACTTCAAAAAAGAGCATCAGAGATAAGGTCAAGGAGATCCACTGGTTGCAACTTAGCGGCAGAAAGTCTAAAATAATCACCTCGTTCGATAACTGTTTCTGACTCATCTGGCAACTGTTTCTAACTCATCTGGGAACTGTTTCTCTGTTCTGTTCCCAGATAATGATAAAACGATGTGATCGGCTTTAAAAACTCTGTACCCCGGCTGTTCGAGCCCACACTCTTATCAAGAGTGTTGGTCCTGATCGGTCAGCCTTGCCTCTCATTGTAATAAACTCTGTTGCAACTGTCACTGGTGCCCGTAGCATTCTGTTTCAGGAGTCCTGTGGATGCAACACCTTAAAATATATATATGTATAAGATTATTAATGTTTCCCAAGCAGAACTTTAACTGCATACCACGAATTCTGATAGATACTGTTTCATTATCATTCAGCTTAAAAATATTTTCTAATTTCCAACTTTGTGCTATTCTTTTTTCCATAGGTGTTTAGTAATGTGCATATATAATTCCAACTATGTGGGAATTTTTTCAATTTAAAAAAATTTTTTTTTTTAACGTTTATTTGTTTTTGAGACAGAGAGAGACAGAGCATGAACGGGGGAGGGTCAGAGAGAGGGAGACACAGAATCTGAAACAGGCTCCGGGCTCTGAGCTGTCAGCACAGAGCCCGACGCGGGGCTTGAACTCACGGACCACGAGATCATGACCTGAGCCGAAGTCGGCCTCTTAACCGACTGAGCCACCCAGGCGCCCCTCAATTTCATTTTTTTAAAGTAGGCTTCACTCCCAGTATGGAGTCCCACACAGGGCTTGAACTCACAGCCCTGAGATTGAGACTTGAGCAGAGATCAATAGTCAGAAGCTTAATCAACTTTGTTTTTGATTTCTAGTATAATCGGACTGTGGTCAAAGAACACACACCATATGATTTCAGTCCCTTGAAATCTTTTGGGACTTATATCTAGTTCATAACATGGTCAGTGTTTGCAAATATCTTATGTGTGCTTAAAATGATACATCCTGCAGTAGGTGGGTACAATATACTAACAAGTTCATCAGCTCAATCTTGGTGATTTACTATTCAATTGTTTTATATACTTAAGTTTTGTCTCTTTTCTATTATTAAAAAAACATGCTAACATCTACTATTATCATGGGTTTTCTACTTTTTTTATAATTTTTTTTTAATGTTTATTTTTGAGAGAGAGAGAAAGAGAATGCAAGTGACAGAGGGGTGGAGAGAGAGGGAGGCACAAAATTTGAAGCAGGCTCCAGGCTCTGAGCTGTCAGCACAGATCCTGATACAGGGCTTGAACTCACGAACAGTGATATCATGACCTGAACTGAAGTCAGCCACTCAAACAACTGGGCCACCTAGGCACCCCTGGTTTTTTCTATATCCTCCATCAGTTTCATCAATTTTCACTTCATATGCTTTCAGGGGATGTTATAGCTGCATACGAATTTAGAACTGCTGTTGTCTTCCTCATGAATTATATTTTAATACATTAGATATATAGAGATAATCCTCTATCTCTATAATAATTATTGCCTTAAAGCCTACATTTCCTGATATTAATATAAACCAACAACAGCTTTCTTTGTTTAGTGTTTGCAATTATATGTCATTTCTAAATTATTTCCATACTTCTTGTATTCTTTGTTATAGATCAGTTTCCTATGAGCAAGTTAAAAGCAAAAAAATAGATTTTGTTACTACTCTAGTTTAATTATCTTTGTTTTAAATTGAAACATTTATTCCATTTAAATTTAATGTAATACTGTTATTTTAGTTTATGTTTAAAGTTAGCATTTTGTTTTTCCAGCTTTGAAATACAATTTACATATAATCTTGTATAAGTTTAAGATGCACAATGTGATGATTTCACATTGTGTGTGATATTGCAAAATGATTATCACTTTAACACCTCCTTCACATCACATAATTACCATTTCTTTTTGTGCTGAGAACATTTATCATCTACTTTCTTAGCAACTTTTAAGCATATAATACAGTATTGTTAACTATAATCACCATGCTGTAGATCGTCAGATCTTACTCATCTTACAACCAGACGTTTGTACTCTTTAACCATCATCTCACATTTCCCCAATTCCACACCTCTAATAACCACTATTCCTATCTGTATCTATGAGTTTGGCTTTTTTAGATTCCACACAGAAGTGGTATCATTTAGTATTTGTCTTTCTGTCTTATTTTATATACATTTTATATGCTTTCTATTTGTCCTACCCATTCTGTTGGAGGGGGAGGGGGAAGGGAGGAGGAGGAGAAGGGGGAGGAGGAAAAGAAAGGAAAAGGAAGGAGGAGGACCAGGAGGGACAGGAGGAGGAGGAGAAAGAGGAGGAAGTAGTAATAGTACTAATAAAAGAAGAAGAAAATGTGTTACTCGATATTACTCTCTCATAGTTTGGAACTTACAGACTCTTATTCTTTTCTTTAGTGGTAATCAACAGAATAACAATTACTCTGTTCTCTTTCATGTTGTCTTGACTCTTCCTGTTCTTTATCTGTCATGGTGTGCTGGATATTATACTTGAAAAGTCATTTGTGGAGATATTTTAAGGTCAAGAATGATGCTACCTTTATTCAAAAACAATTCTTTTGCTTGGTTGTGTTTGCCTGCTTGTTTTTCCCAACTATCAAAAATCCAGAAATCTCTTAATCCTTGTTAAGAGTGTGGGATTTTCCCAAGTACTAAAATGTCATGAAACTATAAAGCAGTGCTTTCAAAGATCAGGCAGTTTTGAAAATACTCTTACTTTTAGGGTATAGCCCTTTGCTATTACAGTGGTAATTGACTCTGATCTCTCACTTGGGTCCACTTAGCCCTTTGGGTTTTCCAAAAGCACAGCTCAGCTTCTCAGCTACTTGACAGAGACTGGCAAACACCTCCAGGAAATTTACAAGGTCTTGGCTCAGTAATACATTCCTACATATACTAATACATACACATGCTTGTGTGTGACTGGAAGTTTTAACAAGATTTTTAAAAACTTCTGTCATTTTAGTGTCTTCAAAGAAAGGGTTGGTGGTATCAACTAACTAATCCACCTTTCCTAGAAGACAAAGTCCTTGAGATTCAGCTGGTCTTATGGATAAGATACATAGTTTGAAAACATGAATAAGAATGTCTTTTCCTTTCTCTCTAATGTTTTTATAGCCTAACTTAGTAATAATTTGTATTATCAGAGTCTTGCAATTATTATACTGTATATATTGTGATTTCTCTTAATAAAGTCAAAACCTTCAGTATATGTAACTAAACTTGTGTTATATATATACCCTCATTCTCTTAGTCACTGAGTTGGCAGAATTAGTAGTTGGATAAGTTGAGATCAGGTACCTTTCTGCACTGAGCAATAGTTCTTTAATACAGGTACTCACAGGTTCTTAGAGCAGTTATGTTATCTATTCAAAGAATCAATAGATAACCAAAACATATTTATGGAAAGCTATAACATTTAAGTATCTGCCACACATAGCAATTTTCTCTCCAGTGCCTTAATAGCAGAAAATATGATATAAACTATTTGTCTTTAATTAATTAAATGTAATTTGAAAGGAAACAAAATTTAACACACTATTTTCCAAGTGATTCCTTAGGTGCAAGTACCACCTGTTTAAAGACTCATTCATATCAGAACACTTAACAATTGTAATTTGTTATGTTTATAATATGTATCTCTTATACTCAAAGCATTTCTAAGTAATTTTAAAATTAAAATTTTAGACACTAAAAATAATTTGATTTTTTTATGATTAACAGTAAATATTTAACTTGGGCTCTAAACATCCTCTATTTTATTATTATTTTGAAAAAATTAAAACCAAAAGTTGTACAGAGAATAATTACTAAATATTGCCATTAGGCGGGACATGCTCTTCCTTCTCAGTTTACCCTAGTATTTTATTACTCAGCTTCCTTTATTATCTTCTCCTGAAGAGGCTTTAGAAGTTTTCTTGGTTTGTGTTTGTTTTTACATTTTATATCCAAAAAAGAAACTATAATTCAATTTTTATCTCCTATAGTCATTTGGCTAATCCTAATAATCTATGCTGCTATTTGCTACCTTAGAATTTTTTTAAGGTTTATTTATTTATTTTGAGATAGAGACAGTGGATGAGGGGAAGAGAGAGAGAGAGAGAGAGAGAGAGACTCTCAAGCAAAAGCTTGAACCCACAAACCCTGAGATCATGACATAAGCCAAAATCAAGAGGTGGACGCTTAACCAAATGAGCCAGCCAGGTGTCCTCTACCTTAGAATTTTGATATCAATCTTCTATAGTCCTCTAGCTTAGGGTTAGTAAGTTCAGTGTGATTCTTATCCTTGAGACTGTGAATGTGACTGATTATTTCCTTCTGGAAGTTCTGTGACCTTCTCTCCAACTCTGGTATCCTAAAATTTCATAATGATGTGCCTAGTGTGGATTATTTTTCACTTAATCTTTGAGACCTTGATAGATATTTTCTATCTGAAAAAGTCACATCCTTCAGTTGTAGAAAATTTTATTGTACATCTCTTTCACATTTTTCTCCAAAATTTCAGTAGCCTGCCTGCCTTCCTTCCTTCCTTCCTTCCTCTCTCCCTCCATATATAACTCTATGAAGACATTATCCTTTTTCCAGCTTTTATCCCTTTGGCTCTCCAGATTTGCCTTTGTTTCTTTTCATTTCCCTCAGACTCCTGACTATTGTCAAGTATTTGATCTCCTAGATACACTTTCAGTAGTTTTTACATAAAGTAAAGCTGATTTCTTAGTCTTGCAACCAAGGCAAGAGATCTAAATGACACACCAAACAGTTTTACAAGAAACAGATATAATAAGATTATGTATGTTTATATAAACATACTTAGAATATAATCATTACACTTGAACTGATTCTTGTATTATCTTTCCATATTTTAGTGGCATAATAATATATGTATATATAAAGTTATAATATATAATTAATAAGTATATAATTCTGTCAATAAAAAATACAATGCAAGAACCATTCTAAATATGATTTAAACTTAAAAAATATGTCATAGCATATTGATTTTGATGCTGATTGCAATAGGTACAAAAATAAAATGCTTTAGAATTGAAAATTTTCAATCTTAGAGAAAAATGAATATAAATGTTTTATATCCATGAAAATAAAGTAACTGGGCTGGAAACTTTAGAAGATTTTTTTGGAAGGAACTTTTATTTCTAAAATGCTTTCTAATGTACTTAATGATAAATAATTAGTGTTAAAGCAAATTATTTAACATGATTATATACTGGGTTATAATGGAAATTTATTATGAGGGACACGGTATGCTTCTTTTACAAGTATGGATATAAGAAACAGTATATTTCAAATTCATTCCAGAGGCTGTTTTAAACCTTTCATTTATTTTTTTTTAATTTTTTTAACATTTATTTATTTTTGAGACAGAGAGAGACAGAGCATGAACGGGGGAGGGGCAGAGAGAGAGGGAGACACAGAATCAGAAGCAGGCTCCAGGCTCTGAGCCATCAGCCCAGAGCCCGACGCGGGGCTTGAACCCATGGACCAGGAGATCGTGACCTGAGCTGAAGTCGGACGCTTAACCGACTGAGCCACCCAGGCGCCCCTAAACTTTTCATTTAAAATATAACTTTTACATTCTATGTCATGGTAAAAGCACAATTATGTTTAATTTTACTGAAGATGCTTTATTGTTTAAAGATGCTGTTATACAATAATGTTCTATTATGCCGTCAATAAAAACATTACATTATATTGGTATAAATGTCATCAATTATGCATTGTAAAATGCAAACATATGTTCTCATTTTTACTAATTCAAGTTACTCTGCAAAACTGAAGTGAGAGAAGGTGTCTATTCTATTGAAAATATGAAAAAGTTAATATAAAACATTTAATTTATTCAATGATTATTATATACTTTTTTTTGAATAGATCAAAAACAATGTAGCAATGGACAGTATGAAGAGATCATTAGTTTTAAATGCCTTTTTTTTTCTACCTAAGGCAAACAAGAATGATTTCTGTGATTGAGTTTTACCTGCCCCAAACTAATTAGAGTATTCCTGATTTATTTTTTTGTTTCATTTGTTGCTTAATTATAGTGGAAATTATTAATATTTTCTTTAAGAGAGCATTACTGGATATCAGCAGGAATGATAATAGAGTAAGGAACTCAAAAAAACCTCACCTCCATATATACAATGAGAAAAGAGGAAAAACTGTCAAAATCAACTTTTCAGAACTCTTGAAACTAACCAAAGAAGTCAAAACCAGGCAATGTTTAATAAAAAAAAAAAAAAAAAAAAAAAAAAAAAAAAACTGAAACTTGGCCCAAAGAGTGGACACTGTGGCACTTTAAATTGCCCTCTCCCTCCCCCCACCATGTCTTCTATTGTAGACTTAAAATCTAATATTGTAGAAGTCACTGGAGAAGGGTGAACATGTTTGGAGAGCTCCAATGCCCCATTCTCAATTAACTGTCATTATATGACCTGTACGGAAATTCCCCGGAAAGCTTCATTTGCAATAATTTACTTGATCCAGCTGAGAGATTACCCAAAGTAAACAGACTTTTCCCAAAGGGTATTTGTCAAATACAACAGTAGCAACTGTTTAACACTGCAGATGCCTTAGATGAACTCAGCAACACCTTCAAGTATAATAACATTTGCATTACAAAGATACCAGAACACAAGAGAGAAGGTGGGCACAAAATTTATTTAAAGAAATAATGTGAAAATTTCCCCAATCTGTGGTAGGAAACAGAAAGCCACGTGCAGGAAGCACAGAGAACCCCCAACAAAATTAACCCAAGGAGGTCCACACTAAGACACACAGTAATTAAAATTGTAAAAAGAAGTGACAAAGAGAGAATCTTAAAAGGATCAGGAGAAAAGAAAACAGTTACATGCAAAGGATACCCCATAGGCTATCAGCCGATTTTTCAGCAGAAACTTTGCAGGCCAGGAGGGAGTGGCATGACATATTCTAAGTACTGAAAGAAAAACAAAACAGACAAACCAACAAAACTTACAAGGCTAGCATTCAGAAAAGGAGAGATTAAGAGATGAAGAGTTTCCTAGACAAACACAAATTAAAGGAATTCATGGCCACTAAACCAGCCTTGTAGGAAATGTTAAAGGGGACTCTGAGTGGAAAAGGAAGGTCTTCCTTTCAGTAGGATTAAGAAAAGGAGGAAAGGGGCACTTGGGTGGCTCATCAATTAACTGTCTGACTCTTGATCTTAGCTCAGATTATGATTTCATGGTCATGAGACTGAGCCTTGCATTAGGCACCTGCTGGGCATGGTGCCTACCCAAGATTATCTCTCTCTTTCTCTCTCCCTCAGCCCCTATTTCTCTCTCTCAAAAATAAATAAACTAATTAAAAAATGTAGGAAGAGATCATCAACTTAATATAAACTATTATATTCATACAAGGTCATATGCAAACCTAATGGTAACCACCAATAAAAAAACAGTAATGCATATGCAAAAAATAAAGTGTATCACTAAAGAAAGCCAACAAACCATGAGAACAGAGTAAGAGAAGAAACAGATACCAATTACAAAAATAATCATAAAATAAGTAGCAAAATGATAATACACACATACCTATCAATAATTACTTTGAATGTAAATGGATCACTCTACTCAAAAGATATAGGGTGATAAAATGGATTAAATAAGCAAAACCCATCTATATGCTGCCAACAAGAGACTCAGACCTCAAGTCACATACAGACTGAAAGTGAAAGGATAGAAAATTATTTATCATGCAAATGAAAGTGAAAAAAAAGCTGGAGTAATAACACTTATATCACTCAAAGTAAACTTTAAAACAAAGACTGTAACAAAAGACAAAAAAAGGCACTATAAAATCATAAAGGGAACAATTCAACAAGAAGATATAACAATTGTAACAATTGTAACAATTGTAACAATTGTAACAATTGTAACAATTGTAACAATTGTAACA